>NW_028297114.1:6578658-6878658 GCF_055798465.1 Pogonomyrmex barbatus | reverse complement strand
GAGAGAGAGAGAAAACGTTAAGCGAAAACTCATTGGGAATTCATGCGGTATATACGAGAAGGACTTTGAAACTGAAGATCGAGCTATAGCGGATTACAGAGGGAACGGATGGCGTGCGATGCTCGTGTATAGAGAGAACAAGGAGAGTTTGTGAAATGGAAGGAGACGAAACTATGGAAAGGGGTGGCGGGAGAGCGTGGTGACACTCTCATTTCGGAGAGAATTTACAAGCAGCCCCCTCGCGTGCCTCGCATAGTCAGACCTAGTCCGACCTCTTATATATATTGCTGAGCGTAGCCAGCAGTCTGGCATAGTTAAGTGCGCTTCTACTAGATGTACCTGAGTGCTTACGAAATTCATTGACCTCCAGAGTGGTTGTCGTGGAAATAGTTGAGCAGGATGATCTTGCACCATTCTATTGCATAGCTAAGACGTTATTAGTTCTATTAGGTTGTAAACGTAAATTTATATTCGCTTAAAAAGGATGTTACATCGATTTTGTTTCATGCAGAATTTTGGACAAAATTTTCATTATAAGAGATTAGCTATATGTTGTACGGATGCGCGTGTATATTTATCTCTCTAATATATCAATTGAGATAGTATACATATTTAAAATATAATTACGCATACGTTTTTATGGCGCTAGAGAAGAGAAATAAAATTTATATCGAATCTCTGATCTTTATGTCTTTTCTACACTACAATAATAATTAAATAATTAATAAATCCCTTTGTATTTATATATAAATATTTGTTTTTAAATTTATCTCGAATCATTTCTACATTTCTAGCATTTTTAAAGCATAAAAGCAATCTTAAACATAAGATTTAAACATTTAAACAAGAGAAATGCAAATGAGGCCAGAAATAAGATAAAAGATCCGTAATATCTTATGCATAGTGCAGTTGATATCATAGCGAAGGTACCGAGGGTAAGTCCCAAGCGTGATACTAACCACCTTACAGGTTGTCACGATTACCTGGGGTGCAGGTGGTCGAGTCAGTGTTGGTACCACCCCGCGCCGCCCCTGCGTCAGCATTCACCGATCCATCTAACATCTACCCATCCTCTTTGTTTCCTTCTCACTCATTCCTTCTCACCTATAGTCACCATCATTCTCAAACTACTTCATTGCTCCCGAGCACGCAATCATTATGCCACCCTTGCGATACCTCCGACCGACGGGTGGGCTATGCCAACGGAATCGTTGCGCCATTATGGAAGTTATGTGGGCGTGCACGATTGCAGTTTACTCTTTGCCAACTTTATTTACGAATTGGATCGCATGACGATATGCGGCTTCACTGGAGTTAGATGAAATGTAGAACGACCCAAACTGGCCGATTCTTGCAGAAATTTTATCAACAAATCTGCATTACAATGCATTGGAGTCTTCTTGCTAACGTACTTATACTTGATTAAACTTTTCTAGCAAAACATTGTTATTTTAACTAATTTTTGTAGATCTTAATCTATTAATCATTACAGTTAAATTATAATTGAGAAAACTTTGTATTTTTCATTAACTTATTAACTTGAAATATAATTTAAAGTACATGTACTATGATATTTTTTTCGATCATTAAATTTTATTTCGATTAAATGGGAAAAACAAGAGAACAATATTTCCATTGATATTTCATGACTTTTTTGGTTAATGTCCGTATATTTATTCTACGTATTTTCTCATCTCTATCATCTAATAGCCTTGATATTTGAAAATCGGCTGTAGACAAAACGTGTCAACATACGTAGCTGTACATGAATGGTTGGATATCGTTGCGGACCAAGAATATGATAGGACAGAACAGGACAGGATTGGTATAGAGCTGGCATCGTTGGGAGGAGTGGGAGAAGGTACGTGTCGCCGCGGGGGGAAACTTACATGCATATCCTGAGGGAGGCCGTGCGGCGTCAGGTTGGCACAAGGGTGGCAGAAGTTACGGCGTCTCGACGACGCCACTTCCTAAGTCTGGTCTAGCATTACTGTCTAACCTACCTACTTACCACCCCTGCATCCAAGCGAGGCTCCAACTAGAACCCTCGGTTCTATCTATCCTCCAACCACTCTCTCGTTGAGCAGACTCTTCTTGGTAGGCCCCAGCCGGTGCCTCGAAGCTACTTTGAGCTGCTCAAAGCGGCACCGCTGTCTCATGCTCGGCGCAGTTTCCTACGAAGGTGAGAATGTAAACGCAGCCTACGGGGTTGTAGAAACAAGATGGCGCATCTAGAGTCCGTCGCAAGAGTTGAGCGAGACTCGCTGGAACACGCTGCGAGGTCGTCCCGGAACAGACGAATTTGATGTGCCTTCCGGGCTAACGCGGTAACAAGTTCCCGGCAAGTTTTCTCAAGGTGGGTAGGGGAGGGCCACGGGTTGGAATATTAAATTTGTTTAACAAGCCACCCACTCTTACTTCGACTCCGCTAATTCCGCGTCCTTCGTCCGGCTTCGGGACGGCGCGGTGTTTCTCAGACCGAAATTAAATTTCGTCTAATTAACGACCAGACGGAACGCGCTAGCTTCGAAATTTCCAAAGTCCGAATAGTTTGTCAAGCAATCTTAAACTCGTAGACTAAATAAAAAAGAGAATGTGCATATATATATATATATATAAAATTATACTTTATATATATATATATATATATATATATATATATATATGTAATATATAGGAAGTACAATTTAAATATATAAAGCATACAAATGGTTATTATAAAAGTTTCATAATTCTTCTATATTGCATATTCGCTCTATTGATGTTATAAAAACACTTAAAGTATTTTACAACATTCTCCTATGAAAACAAATTAACACTTTTGTCTAATCCACCTGTCGAAGCGAAATCGTTTGACAAGAAAGAATATATTGAGAGAAAGAAGGATATCTTCACATCAATTACTCTACGATTAGATAAATGAAGATAGGATATGTAGCATTCGAATCGAGGTCTCAAGGAAGACAGTTGTTTGTTTGATCGATAAGGTAAAACAAAGAGAAAAGAAAGGAACTCTTGCTCTCAAGTGAAGATACGAAAAGAGATTCGTCGTATCTGTCGTGACTGACAACACGACTGTCACAGCAGCGATCTTGAGTCTTTGATTGAGTGCTGTCACTTCTTAAATAAGAAACGGCTCGGCGAATATCTTAATGAGAGCCGCCTATGGTGATCACTCTTGTCTTTCTTGACATATGCGTTTTACGTACTTAATTAATCCACCAAGTCCTATTTACATCGCAGGGTATCGATCTATCGTTGATACCGCAAGGCAGATTGACGCAAATCCGCTGCCAATTAACGCATGTAATCGATCTTTTCTTTTCGCATCCTGCCAACTTATTCTCTAGCTAGTTATCCGTCTTTGAAAAGTAAATTGAATTGACGACTAAGAATTCAGATTTCTGCTCTTTAAAGCAAGCAGTTTAAATAAAAAAAAAAAAAAAGATTTTTCTACTTATTTCATATTATATTATATTATATATCCTTAAACAGCAAAAATGAGAATTTGCCAAGTACCATAGACAGAACAAGATGCACAATCGAAATATCAGAATTACAAAGATGAGTTTGTGTTTTTGAATTTAAAAGAAAAAATGAAACATATATGGTTCAGGCTGAAGGAAAGTGCGGAAGAATTAAAGATATGCGAAATATGTAAGACCCGGCTCTTATCTTGTCGATCACAAATAATTAACATGCGATCAGGCTGTACCAGTGAGACGACGAAGAAGAGAGAACCAGTACAAAAGATGTATCTTGATCAAAGAGATCGGAGCCAAGTTCGGAGATACCGTTAAGAGGAAATCAGGGAATAATCAGGGGATAATTAGGATTCGGTTGATCGATCGTTCGATCGTTTTTGAACAAGACCAAACTCTCATCGATGTCCCTTTTTATAGTGTTACTCATTAATTACTCATTAATTAGCCGTTCCTTGTCTGCTTCGATCATGCATATGTAAAAGTCATAATCGTAAAAGAAAAATGAGATTGCGTTGATGTGTTTATTTTTTTTTCTTTTATTTTTTTATAATATAAATAATATATATGTATGTATATATATATATATATATATATATATATATTTCGAAATATATATTATTTATTATACAAAATATATATATTATGGAAAAATTTAAAAGAAGAATTACATGCTTATTGTTGGTAATGTCTTCGATACAATGATATCTAATAAATGTCTCAGAAGCATAACGAATAAATCAATATTATATACAATTAAACAGAATATGATTTCTTTCTCTCTCTCTCTCTCTCTCTCTCTCTCTCTCTCTCTACCCTTTTCTCTTTCCTTTCTTTCCTCTTCTCATGATATTCAAGACAAATGCATATCGAGATCATTTAGGATGCACGTTTAAAAAAGTTTAAACGGTGAAAAAAAGATACAAAAGAAAGTAGAACTGCGAGACAAAACGCAGCAAAGATATAGAGACTCTTACTTTGTTCACGATCGAATTGGCAACTCGTCTGTGATTTGAGAGGGAAAGAGAACGAAAGGGAGAAAGAGAAAAAGATCGCGAATATAATGGCACAAAGCCTCTTTGAATCTCCGAGATTCACCGCCCCTCGATTCACATGGGACTTTGCTATCAACGATCTGCGGCATCGTATGCAAATCTTTTTTCTTAAAAGCATCAACCTCTTACGGATCTCACGTGGCTTTTGATTCGTTGCTGCACTTCTTTGTCTATACTATTTTATCTTCCTCATTCGTATCTGTCCACTTAACTTCTTGGATTGGCATAGCTTGTATTAAAAGGAATATCTATTTCAATATATGTAATATTGAAATAGAAACATTCTAGAGTTATTTTCTGCAGAGATTGTGTCTTTTGTGAAAAGAACTGAGTTAATAATATAATAATAGAGCAGCTTTTAATGAAAAATACTTGATTTAAAGTGAAATAATAAAAAGAATAAATCAAATACTTTTCAACTTATATTATTTTCAACTTATATTATTTTCAAGTTTATTAGTTATTATTTGTCTATTTCTAAATAATTCTTAATATAACTTTTTGATAGTTTTTTAAATAATATTACATTGCATTTATCATATCAATTAATCATATCTATTATATCAATAAATTTGTAATAAAGGAATAATCTTTGCCATAGATTTTTTTTTTAATCATGAGTTAACATGATTAGAGGATTATGTTTCTCTGTAATTAACTAATATAATATAATTAATATTGATATAATTCATTAATCTCCATTAATTAAGATTTTGTTTTATTATTGCAAAAATCAAATGTTGATATTAATGAATACTTGCTTCGTAATATAATAAAGTTAACATTAGATACAATTTGATAAAATGTATTTTGAATTATCTCGCTTTACGTCTTTAGAATAAGCGTATGAGATACAATTCAATACCACGATGACAAATATTTTTTTCTCGAAATCCCGAAGAATGATTTGGCTACTCATTTCTTGTAAAAGTTGATGGAGACGAGGACCACCGTGTATTTAAACATGTAATCAAATGCAATAGTATGCAGGTGTTCGACAGGTAAATACAATGATTGGCATTGTCAAAGACATCAGCCATGGGAATCGAGCTTGGAAAGAAGCTGTGCATTTTGATGTGTCTCTGATCGCTTGTCCATTCTCCGCCTCCTTCACCCTTTTTTTTTCCTCTTCTTTTCCTTCCTTTGCCTTTGTCGTCGCCATTGTCGCACAATGAGACACGTATCATTCTTATCCTGCCACATCTTGTCACGGAGACCGCGTACTTAAGACGTCGCGCCGATTATAACAATTTGTTCGCGCCGTCGGGGGCAGGCCTGACCAGATTATCAAATGAAATGCCGATACTTTGAAAGAGAAGAGATGTAGTAAAGAGCGATATCTTTTTTGAAAAATATCGTATAATCGACATTATCCAACGTTATCGTTACAATGCATTTTCATATTATTACACGATATCGAGATGAACATTAAATTTATTTTTTTTTATATATTTAATGTGTACAGTAATATTGATTTATATTTATTTACCTTTTTTTTTTTTATTCTATAAACCATCTTTCTTCGACTATTCCAAAAGAAATTTAATTGTATTTATTATATATTTTATCAATTATAACATATAATACCTTAATAATAATAATTTATTATAATATGATTAATTATAGGTCTCTCGGTCTAGGTATATTAGTTTGGATATCACAATCAGGAAAGCTCTGTTTCCTCTTTTGTCGTTGAAACAAATCCAAGCGTGGTTCGTTAAAACGTGCAAATTGTTATCCGTTGTTTGTACCGTGGCTCAGTAATTATTGCGAAATTAATATTTATGAAGTATGTCGGCGCACACGGATCCTGATTAATTGTTGAATTAATTCGATAATTAATTGCGATATAACAAAACAATAATTATTGTGGGATTAATGTTTATTGAATATATATTGTCCGGATGCGTTTTCAATAGTCCTCGCGATAAAAAAAGAAATGGCGACACAATCAGATTACGCGAAAGTGTGGTGAGGAGCGTGATTACGCCCGAGTAAATTCTCCCTTTCGGCGCAAAGAGGAAAACGTTATTCTTTAATTACAGATGACAAATGGTTCGTTTTGACGGTTATGCGGCCGTGATAAAGTACGACGAACAGACGAGTCGTACGCTCTCGTTATTTCATACTTGGAACGTGGCAAAATGGCAAAATGGGGAACGACGAACCATGCAATAATACCTGAAAAAGCTGGAAAAGAGGGCCAAAAGGACAGTCATTACTTGCGACACTTCGCGTCGAAAGCGGTCGTTATTTATCTCGTTGCAACCGACGATATATAAAGATCAGTCGATGATTTGTTAAATGTTCGTAGTGAAAGTTATAAACAAACGACGTTGCTCTTCTTGATATATAAACAATTTTTCTAATAAACTTGACATTATAATTGTACGATACAATATATTTTTAATATTCTACACGTAAACTAGATTTTAAAACTATATAGTGTGAAAAAGTATTAGTAGTAACATCTTCGTAAAATCTTCCTAAAAGTTATACATTAAAGTTTACATACAAAGATACATGAAAGATTAAAATATATGTGTATATAATACATCTCAGAATCCAATGTAGACTTGCTAAGATTTTTTTCAAATACATACATAATGCCAAAACACAATACATTATGCCATATAAATATTATACATATATTGTCTGATTATCTTTTGTAATATATTAATTCATTTTTTTAACAAATCTTTTATCTTTAATACAGATTATTACGACTACAGAATATTTTCTGTTTTCTCAGAAAAGTGAAAAAATATAGGAATACACAAAGTATTTTTGATTTTTCTTCAACAATCGCCGCTTTTTTTGCTGATCGTTAGCCAAGCAGATATATATGTCTGCAAAATGCGAAGGAAGCACAGAGTTAGTTCAGTTACACAGTGGACGATGGTCGATTCAACGGCCATTAGTTCGGGGTAAACAGAGCCATACTTTATTCGAGGGGCGTCACTCGTCTTTCAGCGTGGTCCCACTTCTTTGTACGGCAAAACTCGTAATATTACCTGTCAAAAATATCTTGAAGATAAGAAGACAACCACGTCGATTAATTTAAATCGTTTATAGAACATTATTATTTACAATGTTTTAATATATACGTCTATACTTTTTTTATGCATCTTATAACGATTACGCTGTAGATACGCTTGGTGATTTGTTATCCCGGTATAATGTATATCACGTTTCTTGCACAATTTTACTTATATTCTTTATGATATTGACAAAACTTTGAATTATTAAACGATATTAACAAGAAAGCCTAACGTAAGTTAGGTTTGCGGCACGTGGCATAAACCTATGGGAGAAGAAGACTGCACGCGTAGCATCAGAAATCCCCAAGTGAGTCAATTAACGCGCAAAAACGAGGGTTTGTCTCGCTATCGTTTCTATTCTCAAGGGCTCTTGTAACTCGAAATGTAACTCTGACACTTTGCCAGTTTCTTTTTGTAATATTTAATAATTAATAATTAAAAAGTATATATAAGTAAAAAGTATATAAGTAAAAATTGATATTTTAAAAATTTAATGTACAAAAATAGTATTAATACAATAAAATAATGCAACACAATATTAAAAAGTAATTAACAAGAATGCACTTTTTAAAACTCTTTAAAAGTTTTTAAAACCTTAAAGTTTGAAAAATTTTCTTCGTGCTAAAAAGAGAAAAATAAAATAATCGGGGGCAAAAAGATTATATTAATTAAAAATCTAAAAGACGTTATTCCAAGCATATCTAAAACTTAAATTTGAACTTTTGAATTAAATTAAATTAAAAAATTATGGCATACAGAATATTTTGTAAGTTTTGTCATTATCATAATCAACGTTTAATGTTATATCACTATTTTCATAAAAGACACAATAAATAAGATGCAAAGTTCTCTTTGAAATGACACGCGTGCTGACATAAAAGTAAATTAATTTGTTTAGCGTTGTACAATGCTAAGAATATGATAAATATGACAACACTATAAATGTAAAAATTATGCTAACAACGGAAGTTTCGCAGACAGGAGTCGCGCGTTAAGATCATTAGCAATCGAAAGAAAGACAAGATCGACGATCGAAGAACGGCCTTGCCGATCGATAACATGCATTGCGCGTTCTTCCTTTCGAGGAAACTTCTAGTACGCGATGCGGATAGCTTTACGACGTGCACAAAGTAATACAAGTTAATTATCAAAGGTTAATGATCTGATAATAATAATTCAAAACAAAAAAAATATTGATAGAAAGGAGAAGATGAATGCATCAACGCTGTCAAGGAAAGATCTATTTTATATCACGTATGTCATTGCCATACAAAGTTTATTTTAATATTTTACACGTTTTTGTTTGCAGTAATTTGTAAAATAGACAAAAGAAAAATACTATGTAATAAATATCAAAGTATCTAATTTTTCACATTATGAAAGATATATAAAAGATACTCGTATATAAATATTTGATATTATAATAATTTTGAATTTTCATTAGAATTAGAAAAATCGCGCCAAAGAGATAAATTTGTTAATACATAGGATTTAAAAAAATCAAGAATTTTTCTTTGTCGACATATTACATATATTTCATATATTTGTTGCGATTTATTTCACTAATTCTGTCGTTGGAGCATATATGTCTTGAGTCGCGGGAGAAGCGAGCAAACGATCGAGACACCAGGGGTCCGTCAAAAGTTTCGTCCGCGGGATAAGTTGACCGAGGGAACGAGCTTGTTTAACTGACGATAAATTCCCGATTCCAGTCTCACAGCCACGACGTGTCTTCCCGGGTCCTACTCTTTTGCGACGGGGAAATACAAAAAGGCGATTGGCGAACGAGTTCTCTTCTTGGTATATCAGAGGAACCTGAAGAAACTCAACGGAAAAAGGAACACGTAAGAACGAAGGACGAAAAAGCGTCGGACGCGAATAAACAGGAGAAGCGAGAGGAGAAAAGAAAGGAAAAGAAGACAAGGTAGAAGATGCAGAAGAGGAAGAAAAGGATGTAGAAGCGAAAATGCGCGGAAAGAGGAAGAGGAGAGGGAGGGGGTGGGGGAAGGAGTCGGACGTTCGTTAAATATACGAGTGTATTGAAATTCCGCCTCGAGACGGAGCGCGATGGGACCCGCTCGTTGTGGAAGGACAAGATCGCATGACGGCTCGAGGGCTTGGGAGCCACCCGCTGTTTTGAATACGATCCTTCGTCCGTAAGTCCTCCACCGTGGTGTTGCCGGTGTGTATAAGCGAACCGCCCGTATATATGCTCGGACACCAGAAGGACCGTCTTGGTCCGAAGACGACAACGACCCGACGCGACTCTCAGGTACGCATACCGTCGTCCACTCTAATTTGAATGTAACAACGTTCCGTTCGGCTGCAACCCGATACCATCTCGGAACGCGCATCGTTCCCTCCGCACCGTTTCTCCCGCGCGACTACGAGGAAGGTTCCTTCTCTATCATTTCTTTCTTCTAGTGCTGTCCTCGCACCATTTCTTTCGAATCGACGATATGCAAAAGGATGACTTTGGTTGTTCTAAATAAACATAAATTGTAAACGTATAAATGTATAAATTAGGGTGTATTTATTTATTATTATTCTTAATCTAACGTCTTACATACATTGTACGGTGTAGTATAATTAGAATACATTTATCTTTTACCGTATATTGATATGCACGCATACCGCGGTTGACATATTTCTAGCAGTTCTCGCGGAATACGGACTTTTGTCCTCGTTTTCGTTTTCGAGTTTTTGCTTCATTTTCTCGTGCGCGCGAATAACGCGGCGTGCCTCAAATAAATCTTGATCCATTTGTCCATCCACGTCGCATAGTCCAGTCAATTCGTCGCGATAGCGCAGAAAGATGGCCGCTCTGCGTAGGCGGCAATGCGCGTTGTTTACACGTTTGGTCACGATGGTGTTTGGTTATATTACATGCAGAGTACGTGATGACGGGTACGTGTCTCTGGGATGATTGACGGACGATACACGTCGTCCATCGCATCGCAATGCAGAACATCGTCCGGTTTCCCGGTAGCCGCATGACGCGAATCGGCAAATCCTACTTGTCTCCCCTCCCCCCCCCCCCCCTCTCTCTCTCTCTCTCTCTCTCTGTTCTCTTTTTTTTTCTTTTCCTTCGTGTTCTTTTCAGCGAGCTAGACATGGGCATCGAAAGAGTCTCAAGAATGGAAAAGAATGGGATTCCTCCGCGATTGTAATTCGATCGCATCGAAGCAAGGACGATCTCTCATCTTGAGACACATTCTAATCCAGGAACTCGAAGGCATCGCGCCAAAGTATTATTACTATAAATAGACGCTAATCAATGCAGTAGGAAAAGTTGTGTAACAAATATCCGCGGTGTGGCAGGATGCGGGAGCATCCATGCGGGTGTCGCGAACCACGTCACGATTTTGGCGATTTTGGCGATCACGCGGTCGCGCCATGGCTAACCACTAGCTCGTTTGCGTCGCGGTTATCGCAAAATATGTAGAGAATTGCAAATAAAAAACGGGGAAAATGTTTCGATAAATATAAGTGAAGATAAAGAAAACAACGTTGAAGAGCCGTACGCTTTTGATACACGCTGCTTTAATCTATACTAATCTACTTTCGACTTGCCGCGTTCTTAGTTTAGTCAGAGAAAAAGAAAAACGAGCAATTTATATCGTTGCGAATCTATATCATTGATACAAACATACATGAATTGGAGAGTATATCGAATCGTATTGAAAATAACACGTGACAGGTTTCTTTCTACCATCAAGGCAGTGTCGATGTCTACCGTTAATTAGTCGCTGACAAGAGGCCGCCTCGTATCTGGAATTCGTTTTTGCGCGGTATAAAGTAAGCTACATATGTACGTCAAGCGACACGGCTAGACAGGGAGAGGAGGCCAGTGTCGATTGCCAAATGGAAATGTGTAATCCGCCCGCCTGCCGACGGTCCGCGGACAGCAGAGAGGACAGGCTTCAGAAAATGAGTTTCCCGGCGCACTGCGATGCCGTGTATAACATCAAAAGAGACCCCGGGGCGCGCTTGGTAACATGTACATATCTATATATTATACATGTGTCGCCGTATTTGCTGCAGTATCGATGAACGTGGACGTGGAGGATCGTTCTTTGACTCGGCGATAATTATCACGTCTGTTCCGCGATTCTTTGCAGTGATGACGCGCGCAAGCCAGATCAGCGGCGCAGGCAACTAAATTAAAATTGATATTGCTTCTGGACACGGACTTACGGAAGCGAATGCGTATTTCGTATATCGGTATGGCGTATCGAGGGCACTCCTCATCCTTTGTATCTCAATAGAGATAGGGTAGATTCGATCAGGTAGATTTATCGACGCGACGTTCAGCGAACGTCGCCACTTTGACGGTACGTGAAACAGCAGACGTTTCGGCTTTCGTAACTACTATAACTGTGTATTTAACGAGTCTAATCGCTTTGAGATGTCTAGATTCACTTAACAACGAGAGAACGATATCGCGAATTCCAATAATAGAAATATTCCTCATAATGTTCTCCCATACGATTCTGGTCAATTCGTAAAATGCAGGAAAATTTGCATGAAAGTATAACAGCTGATGCAATTATAGAACATGATTGGCGTTCCGTACATAATTTGCATGACAGCGTACAGTCGATAAAATTGACTTTATGAGATATTATGTTTCGCCGACTGGAATCATTACGTTTTCATTTCTCTTGAGACACAGCAAGTCCATTTTCGGTCAAATTTAATTTGAAACTTTAATTGGTGCGTCTGAGACGCCCAGACGCGATGTGATTGGCACGCATGTAATTCAAACATTATTTTAACTTTTATTATCGATCAGAAAATATAATCGTTGTAGATCGAAAAGATTCTTCGTCTTCGGTAAAACACAAGATATCTGTTTATTCCTGCGCATTCTTCTCTCTCTCTCTCTCTCTCTCTCTCTCTCTCTCTCTCTCTCTCTCTCTCTCCCTCTCTCTCTGTGGCTTATCTTGAACGTATCTTTCTCTGGACTCTCTCGCTTCGTTTTATTTCCATATCCCATGAACCGCACGAACCCCCAAGATCTTCGTATGTTAATTATCGATATCTATCTGATCGTATGTTCCTTTTATTAACGCATCTCTATCAAACACGGTGCTAAGATGCGACGATCCGTCCAAACGTGAGAATATTGTTAAACATATATTTTAACCAGCTTAGAAGAAGGCTGATCGCGTTGACTTTTGACAAATAAGCTGATGCGCAGCAGGATAGTCACCATTCGAAAACGATGTTGAGCGATCACTCTTCGCCTAAAAGCTGTTATTTCTCAAACGCGTTTTGATGTAAAAATGTACAACGTTGTGTCGTACCGGCAAGCGCGCGGTAAGATACTCCTGCCCGGCGATCATTGTTGATAGATGCGTGAGGAATTGTTTACTTCAAGCGGCTCGTGCGTAGCTATTGCCGTTTGAAGTAAACAGTTCCTCATGCGCCTAACAACAATGATCGCCGGGCGGGAATATCTTATCGCGCGCTTGCCGGGCTAATACGGTGATTTTTAATAATTAATATCTCGATTATTATTGTAAATATTACAAAACGGTATGGGACTTTTATGTTTATCTCGATCCCATCTATTTTTTTACGAGCGGTGACAGAAGTTTCGCGGAACATCCCGTACACAATTCAACAAAATAAATAAGATGAAAAATCGCATATAAGAATGATATAAGAATGCAATATACTTTCCATAGAGAGTAT
Organism: Pogonomyrmex barbatus; assembly: GCF_055798465.1. Classification (NCBI taxonomy): domain Eukaryota; kingdom Metazoa; phylum Arthropoda; class Insecta; order Hymenoptera; family Formicidae; genus Pogonomyrmex; species Pogonomyrmex barbatus. The sequence continues at coordinate 6,865,380 of NW_028297114.1, read as the reverse complement.
TTATCCGAGAAAGATTAGATAATAAAATATCTTGAATACCGAAAAGGAGGTTGAATCATCACGATGGGAGAGATATATTATGTTCTATGGACAGGTCAAAATAATCCAATACGTCGCTGAAGAAACTCTATATACTCTGCCAGCGACAAGATTTTAGATTAGATGAATCATTTTCGACCAAAAGGAAGGGATCTCACGAGGATGTGATTACCTGTAGACTTAGTGCCACGAAATTTATACGTTTCACAGAAGAATAATCTGGTTATCGAATTGATATTCTTTATCGAATCTCACATATTTGTATCTCAATAGTTGGAATTTTTTTGTATATACAAAAATCACAGCAACATTTATTTATGTATATTGATGGAAAATTATTGCTTTATCATCAAAATCTGTTACTCGATACATTTTCATAAATAAAGTATTATAACATCATTGTTTTAAATCGTTGACATTTGATATTCTTTTTTTTTCTTTGTAATACACATTAAGAGTAATATTTTTATAAAGGTGATAACCTCTGAAGAAGCGATTTAAGTGCATTTCATGTGCAAAAATATAAATTTGCCTCTTACAAAGTGTAATGTTTCCGATGCGTTGCGAGATACGGCGCAAACAGTTTTCTGAATTTCGCCAAAGTATGTAAGGGCGCGGTTATTGCCGAACATTTATTTACCAACCGAACGTAAATTTGTTTAGGGGTGGACATCTAAAGCGCGAGTGGCGGCAACTGTTCACCGTCACGGAACATTTGCTGCGAAAAATGCTTTCATGGCTTCGCGTCTTCGACTATTTCTTTCTTTCGACTATTCCGAATTTCGAAGACAAAGTGAAACGAAAAGTTTGTATTTTCTTTATCGACAATTCTCTATCACGTTATCACGAGACAACGACGTGAGACAATTTGTCGCAAATATTAATCACACAAATCTTTTTATACGGGCTTCGTAATTGTTTTACATTCGTCGCGTGTTGAAAATGCACGCGGACTAGCGGCGTTTTCCAGCTAAAACAATTTTTCACAATCTCGCTCGTCGTACGAGCAACACGTTCGCCCAATTATTTTGTATACTATTTTTAACCGAATAAACGAATGTTAAACAAAAAGATGGAAAGTTAAATATCTTAAGACTTAAACGCGCCATCCGATACGATACAATTAGAAATATTTTTCAAGCATTATATTGGATGAATCATTAGTACCCGACACGCGACACGGCGATACGCGCGTACCGTTCGCTCGTACTCGTACGACCGCTTCGGAGATCCTTGAAGATTAGTGGACCGCGAGAGTCAAGATTCGCTCTCGGAAGACCGGTCGATCGATCTTGAAAAGTTCAACCGTAACAACCGTGAGCTGTGCGTTAAAGCCCGGCACGGCCGTGAAACGGCTCGTCGTCATGGCAGTCTTATCAATCAGAAAGTCGTAAGGGTACCGCGCCGCGGGTTACGATATAATAAAATGAACCATCATCCTCTCTCGGACGGGACGACGCGCTCGTATTTATACGTGGCTCTTTCTTGCGCGCGTGCACGTATGAGCGGCGGCCATCGCTCTCTCAGCTCTCGAGACTCGCATCGCGCTGAGAGAGAACGAACGAGAGGAACGTCGTAAAACTCGGCCATCCGGGCGACATAAGTCGGCGGTGTAATGCGACACGTAAACGCGAGGCGCGCGAGCAGTCGAGGAGGAGGTAACGCATTTCGTGCGAGAAAAGAGGATCTCGATCCGTCCGGGGACTTTTCGGCACGTCAAGACCCGCCCTCGTCTTCTTCCGCGATGTTCCACGCGGAGCATCACCGGCCTTTACGAGCGCATCATCCGGATTTATACTTACTTAAAGAATCACTATCCAATGGTTCAGACTGCGAGTTATAGAATCTTATCTGCGGGTAGTTGCGCCTTGGAAAAAATCCAAAGACAATTTCACGTGTACGTCGTACATCGTTTCCCTTTCTCTCAAAATTATTAAAAATCACACTTGACGTTTAAGAAATTGAGATGTAGAGAAATATATTTTTTTTTTTCGCATCAACAACATATATATCAAATGATACATTGCATTAGGTGAAACGTGAATAGAGCAAATTAATTTTTATTGATTTAGATAACATTGCGGCTATAAAAGTTTATCACCCCGTCAGATAATAAAATCGTATTTGCAAAGTTAATATATAGTTTCACATAAAACAGAGTTGATCTTAAAATGATAAAAAATATATTTGTTGAAAAATGGTAATGTGATGAAAAATGTTTGGTATAAGGTGGAAAGGCATGTATGTATTATTCTCATTTATCCGTGTTATCTCATATATGAAATGACATTGTTACAGCATTTAAATAAAAAATATGTCACATCACTAATCTTTGCATTTTGCGGTATACTACAAACACGCTAAAGCGATTGTATGGTGCGATTGATGACGTTCCATCGAGGAACGTGCTTCTTGCAGAGTACATTATCAAGATGTAGAGTTAATCGTTATTTGATCCAGCTTTATTATCCAGCTGTAATATTTTCGAGCTTGCCAGATGCAATCGGCGCACAGTAAACATTCATCGGCCGATACCGAGAACTCTCGCGGTGAATCCAGATAGGAGGAAGTTCCGCCGAATTGATAAATCCCGGGAGCGCGGGAGTTGGCACGCGTGCGTGTGGATTCGGACGCGTATGTGTACGTGCAATGCCGCAGCTCGCGAGTTATTTAAGAGCTATCGGATGCCGTGCGGCCATTAGCTCCGATCGCATTACCGCCAGATTGGCTAATGGTCCGGGTCTCCCGGCTCCGCGCGGTACTTTTCCTCCGCCCTCTTTTCCTCAATTTTCCCGATACTCCTCTCGTCTCCGTTACGACGATAACGCTAATTATAGCATTACGACGTACCGTACCGTCGCGCCGCGCCGCGCCGCGCCGCGCCGCGCCGCGCCGCGTCTGCCGAGATGCTGCGGCAGTGCCGGGAAATTTTCAACTTCCGACTTAAGAACGCGAGTGTGATAAATCGCTCGGATATTTTGCCGTGAAAGAGAGACGCAAAGAAAAATGGAGTGCTTCTTGTTTATCCATGAACCATGATACGATACATTACAATGTATAGATATTAGTCACATTAAGATTATAATTATAAGATTTTATTACTATCAAGAACGATCCAATCGCTCGACTCGTTGCTGGACTCGTGCGATCAAATTTAAACGAGTTATTATCCTATCCTCGTTGCATTTGAAAAAGTTACGTTACAAGTTTACGTTACAAGTAACAAGTACAAGTGATTACATGATAATTTTTAACTTGATAAAAACTAGTTGCTATAATAGTGCGATATTTCTCGCCAAACATTATCGCGACAATTATTTAATTATTTGGCGGTCGCTGTAGCTTGAATCAGCAAGAGATCAGTATTTGCAAATCCACTAACTCACATTTTGTTACTCGGCCCGTTGCAAATTTCGCATTTGTCCGGCAACCTTCCGGTGTCTCCCTTTCTCTGCTTCCCCTCCCCTCTCTCTCTCTCTCTCTCTCTCTCTCTCTCTCTCTCTCTCTCTCTCTCTCTCTCTCTTTTTGTTAGTGGATCCGATGCGCGATAGGACGGGCGCATAACGACACCCGTAGGTACATACACGTCGACGATTATACGGCGACGCCCCGAAATCGCGGGTCGGTCATTAATTTCGGCGCATAAAAATCAATGAACAGCCCATAAACAACGCCGACCGGCAAGCTCTCTCCCATTTTCCAATTTGCAATTGCGAATCGCGTTTTTAATTATAACGAACACAATGGCAGCCAGGACCGGCCGCCCCTCTCACGTCCGATTTTATTCTTCCCCTTTCTCCCCTGCTACCTCCTGCCGAGCCTCTCTTTCTCTGTAAACGGCCGATGCAACCGGGAATGGCATCCGACTGGATCATCCCCCTCTTCTCTCACCTACCCCTCACCTACTCGTGGACCATCGTCTCCACCCCGCATACAGCCGCCGTCGTGCTTTGCCCAGCGAGATATTCCGTTTTCACGATAATTATTGTCGTTCGATTTCTCTCTTTCTCTCCCCCCCCTCTCTCTCTCTCTCTCTCTCTCTCTCTCTCTGTCCTCCATTTCCCCTCCTCTCTCGTACCTATTTCTCTTCAACAAACAACCGTTTCTACGCTTGCTCTCTTTTCCTCTTCCATTTCGTGCGCGCACCAAAAATCGCAGCGATAACCGTTTGTCCATCGCAACGACAAACATTTTATGCCCGTTGATGTTCTGTACCCGACTCCCTTTGTTTTAATAGCGTGGGAGTTTCATATTTTTCTCTGTGACGCGCAATGTTTTTACGCGCCAAAACTGAACTGCACGCCAACGGCCGACCGAATGAATTTTATAGTTGAGCAATTTTTGTGATAACGCGGGATAATTAATGCAACGGCGGGATCGTTTGTGAGAGCGGCACGTTCGTCATAGCGAGCTGTCTCATTCTTCTTAATAATTTCGCTTGTGCATCGCGTAGATCGATGGAGGGTCATCATCGCGGGTATACACGAAGGAAATCGCACATCGCGTAGTTCTCGAGTTATTCGCAGACAGCATGAAGCCATTAATGACACGCACCGATGCGCGTTCGGACCTATTATCGGCTGGCTATTGTTCAATAATACGTTGTGCATTTTATATTCTACATACGTCATACGCATCAGCAGCCCCGGAAATTTCAGCGGTACGGGGGAAAACGAATCAGCTTTTTCAAATAAAAACGTCGAACACATACACAGGCAAGTACGTCGAATGTATTCTCTATAATGCAAAACGGGCACTTGACCGTTAAAGCATCAAATAAAAATAATAGTTTCTTCTCTCGTTAACTAATTTAATAATTTTATTTCGACCTTTTTTTGAGAATTAAAAGTCTCTTTTCTTTGATATGATATTTGACAGATTATTCACACATACATGGGAATATATCATGTATATGTATTGTATACACGTAACGTTTTAATAATTCTAATCAAAATAATTTATGGGATTAAATATATCGATATGAGATCATCAATGTTGAATCATCAATATTTTGTGAAATTGTCAACTGCGAACGAGTTATTATTTATTTATGAAAAGTATCACGAAGACGACGAGATATTGATTTTTCGATCTAATGCATTTCTACAATTACAAGTTGTATCCGCGGAGATATTTATCGGGAAAGAATGCATAAAAATATGATTTCTCACCCCCCCCCCCCCCCCCGCCACCATTTCGAATGGCGATGCGATCTTTTTGCTCGCGGCACTATAAATCAAATAAAAGCTATTGCACAGTCGAATGACGTAATGGGTGATACCGGATTTTCAAATGATTTTTTGATCGGCCATCACAGCCAGTAATCGCGCGAGTGCTTAGAGCGATCAGAAACGAGTGGTTAAAAACATGGGATTGCACGAGATTTATTTTTGAATGCACGGAAATCGTATACGACATATGTGCATCGTGAACGCGGGAAAGGTAAAAATTGTTCCGGAATGACGGTACGACTGCTTCCGTATTACGCGATAAAATAAAATACCCGTGCGCATTTTCGCATGCTTTCGCACATCCCGAATTACGTAGCACTACCGTTAAGAGTCAACGATGTGACGATTATGTCGCTATCATGGGTAATCGCTATCGCGGCCGATATGTATCTTTATATATCTCGAAACGTAGCGGAAATCCAGCAGAGCTCGACAGCATTGCGGCCATCTCTCGCCGATTTCCCAAATTGCACGTCATTCTCTGTCGCGTGTCATTTCCTAAATCCGGATGTATTAGGGCAGAAAGGAAGCAAGGAGAGAGAGAGAGAGAGAGAGAGAGAGAGGGAAAGAGAGAACTGAAAACTAGACGCGTTACTTTGAAACAATTTGATACAATCTCTTGTTTGATTGTAAAATTAATACTACTTTTACTTGCTGTCACAATTACAATGATAACGCGGTTATAAATATATATTTTTATAATTGAAAAAGGTTATTACTTAAAAAGTTATTACTTAACACATCATTGAGATTGTCAAAAGTTGACATTAGCTATATCCCTGTATCGATCACGAGAAAATCTGATCCCCGACGCTGATCCAACTTCGAGTCCTCATTTGTTTTCTATTTCTAGATGGGGACAACGTTGCCCTTCGTAGCAACGTAGTGACTTTTCTCCGACGGTATAGGTCGGCCAGAGAGGTATAAGGGTAATCCCGTGGGGTGCTCCGGAGGGAGTTTCATATAGAGGGCCGCCGCGGTGCGGCCTCATATATAAGGATTTATCACGGCTAAGTCTCCCGTATATTGCTACGTACCGAACCTTCTCTCCGTCCTTTCCCTCTTTCAGAACGACCTAACTCCTTCCAGCCCTTCAACCGCCTTCGTGCACGGGACCTCTTATTCGCTTTCCTTTCTTCGCACATCAGCAATTTTATATCGTTTGTCGTATTTACTATTTGCATCCAATTAGCCCCGATCTGCAACCTGGAACCGAGGTTCACCGACTATTAACAACTCCACGGAGAAGAGTAACGGCAGAGCTCTGGTTGACCTCTTCGTGAACCTCATCAGGCTCCTTTCGTGCGAGAGTAGATGCGCTGAAGCCTTTCCACGGTCCGTGACGAATGGTAATCCTTCCGGTGCGATTTAATGGCGAAGCACCAAGAGTGCCGGTAAGCGAAAATTCGTGCTCGTTTTTCTTCGCGAACCTTGGCCTCATATTACCGTAAGACGAAAGTTATTCTTCGATGAAAACCGATGTTCTTTGAATTGAAAATACAAAGAGTTTGAAAATAATAATCAGTATGTGCGTATACGAAAAAAAATGTTAATCTTTAATGGCAATTTTTAACGTCACTGTTTTAAAATATTTATAAATAATATTATTTTTGTAATATTATTAATACTACTATTTTGCGGAAAATTGCAATCGTCTCAATCTTTTTTTAATAACACATATGTATGTATCATATAATTTTTCTAATTTTTTGGTATTTCATATAATAAAAATTTTGTTTACAAAAAATCTTAAATTATTTAAGATCACATCGATTTATAAAAAAATAAAAAATGTACAAACAAGAAAATTGAAATTGTGGAAAGTTAGTTAAAGAAAAAAATCGCGTGCCAATTGTGCATGATTATAGAAATCCGAAGAATAGTTTTTATCCTATTGTGAAAACAGAATTATTTGGGAAGAGAACATATTAAAAAAGTATCGCACAAATCGATAAAACTCCTCGGCCACATGGTGGTTTCTTATGTAGAATATTTTTATACAATAGATTTATTCGTACGTATGAAAATCTCAAGCAAAATATTTTGCTTGTTCTTTGGTCGCTTGACGGAATATCTCTTCACCGTTTATTCCGATTTCAGGATACGCGATAGTGTAACATTGTTTTCCTTCTTTGGAAAAGAAGAGAACTGATCCGCCTTCTTTTTAAATTTTCTTGCGGTTCCATCATTCTCCTCGAAAATATCTCGCGCTTTATTCGCGTGCTACCTAACAAAAAGCTTTTCTTCGATGCTTTAACCGCGACTACTTTTTATCGCAAAAAGAAAAAATGGAATCTCGTTGTACTTTATAGAAATGTTTTCACTGCTATAGATCAATATCAAAAATGTCCTAGAATAAAAAGTCACAAGTAATCTACTTTTAATTAAAGTAATCGGGCTATTTAAAATTTCATATCTGGAATAGCAGATTATATAATTTTTTGTTTCATTTTGTCTCATTTTGGCATTGTAATAGCTTTAAAATGTCTCACATTCTGGAAATCGTATAAAATCCGTAATCGCATAAAAACCATAAGATCCGTCTTCAGCGATGAAATCGCAAATTCCTCGTTAGGACCATGGCATATCGTCCGCACGACGCAACCATCCCTTCTCACTCCAATGTCGGCCGTCGACGCATTAACTCGCATCGTTGGCATCGTTAGCAACATACCTTATCGTTCTCTCTATACGCCTCCAACCCAATGTTTGGAATGCGGACATGTAAGCAATAATCCTACCTTCAAGTCACACGATGCTTACCGTGTCGTCAAGGGAGACCTAGTCAAATAGACCTAAGGTCTATTTCACATTTTTAGAAAACAACGTAACAATCAATATCATTGCAACGTATCGGGACGAAATTTTCATTTTAATTTATAATCGTAATACTTAGCTGTGCAATAATTTGAGAGAAAGGATATGTGTGTAAATTTGTGTGATTAAAGATAAAATTTTTCGACAGTCGAAGTTATTAAGGTAAAAGTCACCGCGTAATAGATTTGTACATAAGTAAAAAGATTATTATTTTGAAAAATTGACGATCAAGCAGATTAAAGGGCAGCACGACCTTGAAAATAAAGCAAAATTGCCCTACGACGGACGAAACATTTCCGCCTGGGTGTGTAACGCAGCCTTTAGGCAGAAGCTGGGTTCTATCGCAGTTCGCGAATTCCGTCCTGTCATTTGTAACTGTCGAGCTGCTCATTACAATTCCCCATTCCTCGTCTCCAACCTCCAACCTCCCACCTCCCTCGTTCCCTCCGCTGTCTCTCGCCTTGCTACCCTCTCGATCTCGTCTCTTTCCTGCAACAGGCGCAACGGAGGGTTCCGGGGCATTTGTGTCTCTTTCGCTCTTTCTCACCGTTTCTTTCCGCGTCTCTCTTCCTCTTCGTTTCTCGTAGCGCTCGTGCGCGCGCATACGCAATGCATTTTATCCCCTCGTGCTCGCTGGGAAAGGGGCAAGGCTAATAAAAACATTCATTTTTAATTGTAATTTTAATTGTTTTCTCCTCACATCAAAAGAATGCTCCCGCGAGCTCGCTCCCGCGCTCGCTTCTTCCTTCGCATCATTGAGATAATATTTTATTGAGTAGCGTTACGGAATTCGATAAACGAATTTAAGCGAGCTCTGCTACATAACGATGAATATTAATATACGCCCCGGAAATGAAACGTGAGCACGAAAAATTTGGTACTATTAATGATTTAAAACGGCAAATCGCTTTTTAATGCGCGTGATAACTACCGCGCGTATATTTCACGAGGTGATATTTTTATTTCGCGAAATGGCGAACTAAAACTGCGGCGAGCATGAGCGCTATTTGCGGAACGCTTCGTCGCTGGAACGCGTACAAATTAAGCAAATAGTTGAAAACGTATAGCTCAACGAGATCCCAGCGTAGAAATACAAATAAATGTATATCGCTGTTGCGAGGAAATCGATGATATATTTGTTTTTAATTTGCACGTAATGCTATTGAATGTTTTGGAGCCTCGCAATTTCGAGGGCACGTGACAGCAAATCGAATGACAATCAAACCGAAATTACGACGTGCTGCGGTAATCGAGATTATTCCACGTGCTCGCGGGTGCGCGGGTGCGCTCGCACAAACTCTGGTTTTTCATTCATCGAGATGACACTCGAAGCGGTCTCGTGAAGGCCATTATCCCCCGGCGTGCATTTATCCGCACGCGTTATTTCGTTCGTTGTCGTCAGCCTCGTCGGTTTTAACGTAACCGTTTGCAGAGATGCTCGCGAACGGTACACTCGGATACTCGTATTTCTCGTAAGAGCTTTTCGTCTTTTCGTAGCGAAAAATCTTTCTCTTTCCCTCCCTCCCTCCCTCCCTCCCTCCCTCCCTCCCTCCCGCCCGCCATCATTCCTCCCTTCTTACGCTACCAATTTTCTTTATTACATTCCTTATTTCCTATCTACCAGACTCTGTAACTGTAATACAAATTCCTATTGTGATTTATGTTGATATCAATGGCAACCCTCAGGGTTGTCCCGTCGCCGCTCTCTCTCTCTCTCTCTCATCCCCGTCTCGGCTGTTATAGGATGCTGCAACGTCCTACACTTCTCGTCCCTCCAGGTCCAGATATTATGCTTTATTGAATCAGAGTTGTCACCGTTATTGTTGGCTTCGCGCCGTCTCCCTTTCCGTCGCGTCTCACTTTCCTCGTACCGTGGCCGGTTCCTCGCCATCTCTCTCGTTGCTAACGTTTTGTGGATCGGGGGTGAAACCAGCTACCGTGTGAGATTCCACGCAGAGATTCCTATGAATGAATTTTATTAATAAAACAACATTTGGGGGCGAGATGCGCGGCGCACTCCGACAAAGCGCGAACTGACAAGCCGATGCAGCTACTCTTACGTGTATCTTCGCGAAGCCGACGAGCGTGGAGAATTTGTACGTCCCAAGTTTTCCCTTTCTCTCCGTCTTCATCCCGTCGTGCCGCGCTAAGGGAAGTATCAACCGTCGGCTTTTCTAAAGCGGAATATGCAAAGATGCCTTCGCTTGGTCGCGATAGGAGGAATATCTTTATCTTTTTATCATCTTTTTCTCATCTTGAAAATTTAAAATGTTTGCACTTCGCGATCCGTCAGAGCTTTGCCGTTGACAATGTAGCTTAAGAGAAGAGGGGTGCTCGATATGTCTATAAGGTGAGCCACATGACGAGACTCTTGGGATTATCGATAAAGCGCAAGAACATTGCGAGGTGAAAGAATAAAATCGAATTCGGGACACGCCTGCGAGGAGCGCGAGGAGCGCGTGAATAAAAAGCATCGCGATAAAATTCATTCTGACGGCTGTTTGCGTATGTATTTGTTTGCGAGGGTGCGTTCGGAGCTGCGTCATCGCCAGGGTGTGACCGTGGCAACGTTCTCCTGAATGAATCTAAGAACCGATACCCCCCCATTAACTGCCGATTGAAATGCCGTACGATGCAATGAAAGCGAGAGTGTACGTGTGTATGTGTGAGAGAGAAGGGGAAGGGAGAGGGTGCACGCGTGCGTTTACATAGTGTACAACAGTGACTTGCGACATTGGGCTGCTATAAACGTGATTAATGGACGCGAGTCGCTTACCATTCTGATACTCTCCCGCTGCAACCGGAATAACAAAGTACTCCTTTACCCACACTGTGTACTTTGGTCTCTCTCTCTCTCTCTCTCTTCCTCTATCGTTTTCTCCGTCTTCTGCTTCGAGATATCCCTCTCCCTCATTCGCTTGAATGCGAAGCTTATGGCTCGTAAGTTCTCGAAAGACATCTTGCCTCCGTGGAATCTCCGTGACGTCGCTTTGACAACTAATTTACAAATACCATCGTTAGTTGCGAGAACGATAACGAGACATCACTTTCACTCAAGATTTAAGCGTACTGCCATTGAAGATTATGTCACCGCTTACGATTTGCTGCTCTCCAAATGACTTTTTGAAACAAACTTTTACATACATAATTGACATATAATATCCTGCGAAGGATAGAATTCTTTATAGAAAATCTTATAGTTTTCAATTTTCAAAGATTTAATGTCAATAAAATTTACAATAATATTATCGATCTCTCAAATAAAATTTACATTAAACTACATATTTACAAAAGCATGATAGGAGTGATAGGAAAGGAAACTCTTGTTAAAAATATAATTAAATAATAATATGACACCGTAAAAAAGATCTGTCTTTTTAAATTGATCGAGCTGTAGCTCAAGTTATCTTAATACAGAAGATGTCAATGGTACCTCTTCGCTCGACGATAGTTATTTCTGAATTCTAAATTGATTGACATTTAGGTATATTCGTACATCGTGACTTTTACAATTATTATTATTAACGCCTTCTACTATACTGTACATCCCTATTTAGAAACAAAAAAAATATAAAATTGATTAGAGTGCGTGCTTAAGGCAATAAGACATGCGTCGATTTACAACTATTTCTCGCACGAGAGGTAAACGAATCACTCTCTTGTACGGCAACTCGCGGCTGCGGTATACGGGTGAGAGTGTTCTCTCACGAAAACGGCGCAAACATTCTCGATTTACACGTTAGCCATTCCATTTGGCTCGAATCGGTTGGAAGCCATTAATATCGGCGAGCGTGAAAGGCACTCCAGTTGGAGCTTGGTTTCTGACTCGACTGGAAGACAGGCACTGCAACCCTTTCCTCTCTAAATCCTAGGGATCGTGAAAGGGTAAAATTGCGCTCTCGCTCTCTTACCGTTCTCATCTTTCCTCTCCTGTCGTCGCCTCTCACTTCTTTATCCTCTCGCATTCCCTTTGTGGAATTAATAAATACATATTTGTTCGGCACACAGAAAATCAACTATCAATGACAGTAATACCATTAGTCGAGAATTGACACAGCATGAGGTCTAAGCGCGGGGGTGGTTAGGAGAATAGGAGAAACTCCCAAGATCTCCCACCCTTTCGCTCTCGTGATTTCCGCAGAGTCACGTTACAAATGACCACGCGGTCGCCTTCTAGTCTCGTTACCGAAGTGACATAATCGTTCGTTTGGGAAATGCGTGTGCCGCGCGTGCAGCACGAGACTGACGTCACGCAGCGATGTATTTAACTGTGTTTATGTTTAATAATCTGCTCTCGTTGTCTATTGGTATATGTATCGTAGGATATATATACGTTACTAATTATAGGATACCCTATATTCATTATCCGAGATGTATCGATCCGTGAGATCGTATTTAAAAGATATTTGCACAATTATGCGTATTACCTCTACTCTGTACCCTACTGTACTCTACTCATTTTACCCTAAATTTGCAAATGTATGATACAATTAAAATTATACCGAAGTTTTATTGTTACAAATAATCTCAATTTAACATATTTTCAAGTAAGGTATAATATATTTATAAAAAATTATATTTATTAATTTCTACACGACTCTCTGAAGCAATTATAATTGCAATATTATAATTGATTTTTATCCATGGTTTTTGCATAATAAATTAGAATACGTCATTTAATCATTTGTCGAATGGATCGTAAGCAGAACAAATAGGATTTATATAAGACATATATAGTGCTAGGTAATTAAAAAATGATCAAAGTCAAATACCTGCTATGAGTGTATGTTCCTTGGGACCATGATAATCCCGGGGGATACACGATCCCCGTGGGCTTAGATCATAATTTATGGTTGTATAAGAATACGGAAGGGGTCTCGCTATTATTTTTTTTATTATCCTACACAAGATTACACATGATATTTGTTGATTAATTCGTATCTATATATCTATTTCCCATTTCTTTTTTTATTTTATCTTTGTTTTAGCACAAATGCAAAATGCATTTATAAATTTTCATTTGCTTTTGCTCCTATTCTAATGAAGAACAGAGCTAATTGATCATTCGACGAATCAACTAATATTTATTTTTATAAGATCTCTCGTATATCTACATCTATATCTATAGATATAGATGCTAATATCAAGTTTAAATTCAATAAAAAAAAATAACGCTAATTTTTGGTTTACTTAAAAGGGCTTCATCTATCGATGACTATTGATGACATCGTCTGAAAACGACATTCCCCGGATTTTCGCGAGCACCTGCTACCACGTCGTCGTTTTTCGATCAGAAAAGAGTACGGATAAATGGCTCTGGTTACATAGAGAAGTATGTACGCCATCTAAAGCTCCAGAAGGGTACACACTCGCGTGTATCGCGTCCGTGCCATCTGCGCCGATCGCGGTTGCTCCGTACGTTAAAACCCTTCAGCCAGTTTCCAGTTGGCAGCTTCATGCTCGTTCCGCAGGGTTTTAGAGTCGGGAATTCAGTCGGTCGGTCGGTCGGTCGGTCGGTCGGTACTCCACCATTACTCATTCCGTGGCAGCCACGGGTACGCCACCCTAGCGCGTGCAAACAATTTGTTTCGGGGCGGACGATCTCGCGGTCGCGCGAACAAGTCGCTCGGAAGTGACGACGAAATCACAAAATTTATCGTTTGAGTACGAATGTGCGGACGTTATACGTCCAATTATGTCGAACGGTATCTTAATTGTTATTTAACTTACTTTGCTACAGAATAAGATTCGGGATTCTAAACACAGTTGAAATTTTCAGGCTTTATAAAACTTATCTATTATAATTTTTTTAGCGTTATTTTCTTTATCTTAAACTAATTGTATCTATCACTTTTTAAACAACAATTGTGAGAGCAAGCAATATTTATTTAACATTAATTAAGGTGGAAACATTATTATTATTATTATTATTATTATTATCACAATGACAAAGAGATATATGATAATTCAATCAAATTTCTAACTACATAATTTCATCCCCATCCTTGTTCATTTCACAACTAAACAATTTATTATATTATGACATTTCAATTAATATAAACGAGCTTATTAAATTATCAATGTTTTGATTGTGAAAATACGACAGGAATAACATTAATGTCGGATCGTGCTTTAAACCTTTTCTGGACTGCCTCATTTTATCCTGTTTTCTGGCTGGTAGCTATTTCCGTTTTGTGCTGGGCAACCGTGTCGACCGCATAAATTGATACGGATGCGAGTTAGCTAGAGTTTTTCGCTTCCATCCCAAAGGGAATACCATGATATCGTATAGAAACCGATTCGAATGTTGCAGAAGTCGTGGCAGAAAAGAGGCTGCCGCTTCGTATCGAAGAATATCTCGATTGTCTTAAGTGAGATTTTCTCCAAAAACAACAATATATTAAAGATAAAAAAAACGAAGTATCGCTAATCTCAATTGCGCTAGCTCTTTATTGTTAAAAGAAGGTTATTCTGCAAATAAGTTGTCCAGAGTGAATTAATAATGGTCGGGCGAGCAACTCCAATATGGATTAAATGTAATTTGCACTCTAATTATATACTGGTTTTATTATATACTATTTATTATATACTATTATAATATTATTAATATAATTATTAATACTATTATAATATTATAATATAATCGTTATTATATACTATTTATAATTATATACTATTTTATAACTAAATATAAAAAAAGAAACAAAAGAAGATGATTGTCTTTAAAATTATATTTTTAATCTTGTCGTTTATAAAAAAATTTTTATGAAGCAAACCTTTCGATTGATAATATTGTGTATAAAATTAGAAGATTTATGTAAATGAGAACGAAGTCGAACGTGATGATTTTTATGCCAGTTCATCATGAACATCAATTTTGATTACATAAGTAATCAAAATCGAATACTTTTCACATGTTTATGAATGCAATTGTTATTATTATGAATTTTAACCTAGATAAATTTGATCGTAAATTCTTTTTTCTGCAGTAATAATAATAATAATAATAATAATAATAATAATAATAATAACAACGTAAATAAATATAAGTTAAACTTATTCAATTTCAATTTGTACAATTTTGTTGCATATTTAGAGATTTAAAATTTACATCTGTCAACGAGATTAACTTTATTTTATCGACCATACTTAATGGTAGTGTTTCGCGTTCATAATACTTTTCGTATCCTTCCAACAATCCTCACAGGGCTCCCGTCACGAATCCTGATAAATCATCGTATCTGTCTCATGTCGGCTTTGAAGAGGATCTGTTAACGATTCTTTAACGATGCGATGTACTAAAGGTTTGCAAGATTTATTGTCAACAAGTAAAGAAGTCGTGATGTTCTAAGGTATAAAATTGATCATCATTGAGTGAATAAAATATTCAAAATAGCAAAATAGTAAAAGCAAAAGATATTAATCTTAATTATATTCATGAAAATTGCTTTTTCAAGATAAAAGGGTTATTTTTAATTAGTAATAATATTATAAAGTAAAACGTGACAAAAAGTTAATAATATTTTCAAATAATTCAGCCACTTTTTATAAAATTATTTTTAAACATTTGCAATTAAAAGCTAAAGCCACTTATGCTATTACACATTCTCTACTTTTTGGTAATCGGTATTACCAGTTGGGAATTAGACTTTGAAGAAGGATTGTCTAGCACGTGAAGGACAACTTTACGATCTTCTGACATTTTCATAGAAGAGCCATTCATTAATAGCCCCTCTTCGAGTTAACCCGGGACGACACTGCAGAATCGTCGTCAAACCTCCACTCGCTTTATGGCCGTTTAATTGGTCGAGATAGACGACAATATATTATTATGCTAATTTTCAAGGAACATTGCAACTACGGGAATCGTTACTGGGAAATTAAAGACCCTTGATGACATCGTATCGTTAATTACTACATTAAACATAGTTGTCGTGATGTTAATAGTTTATCTTAGCTTCTTGAGTTGTTCCATTTATATACGGAAATTGATCGAAGAAAAATACTTATCGGAACAAGCGATTGTTTTATTGTTTGGTATTTTTAAGTTTTCTCAGTTGTAAATATTATTTTCGTATAAATATTTAAATTAAATGTAAATATTATATGTACATTAATTTTGCAAGAATACTTTAATGAATGTTTAAAAGTAGAAGAATTTTAAAAATATTTAAAATGTATATTTGTTTTAAAAGCTCGATTTTAGATTTTGAAATGGAAGCAATTTTATGTAATGCATGAAATTAAAATATCGAAAATAGATAATTTCAAAATTTTTCAACAATTGAATTGGATTTTAGATTTTAGACTTTATGACACAATATCTTTACAATAAATTTATTTAGTTTTAGAAAAAAATAAAGGAATATTTTGTAATTCAATTAAATAATATATGTTACTATAAAATGTATAAATACCTCGCTTCATTTTATCCTGTTTTTAGATAAACCTGGTGTTACATACGCGGAATATATGGAATAATATAATCTCGGCACATATTATACTTTATTATTATCGTTAATTATTATATTGGAAACGTGGAAGAGTTGTCGTTAATTATAGCTCTTATATATACATACGAACGTAATATCGACAATGTCGATTGAAGTAAAGGGATGTTTTAGCATTTCCGGATAAAGATCGAAAATCTAACGCCCTAAATTTTTTGGGTGCTGCAACGACGCATTTTCCGTGGGAAAATTGGCGCGTCTGGTGCCGGCGGGCAAAAAATTACATGAATTTCTAAAAGGGCGAAGGACAGCGGGAATTGTCGAACGCCGCCGACTGCCACGGGCGCTGTAACGCGATCCTACCGTAATTCACGTTGGTTTTACGCTTTATGCGACACGTAGAACATTGCGCGCGGCCACGCGCGAATTTACGGGGATGGCCGGCGGCGTGCTCGGCACCGGGACAAAACCTTTGCGACCGTACTTGATGGACGCATGGCCAGTATTGGATTAAATGCCTCGAAAAAAAGAGAAAAGAAATAACACAACGTGCATCGCGGGAAGAGCAGTACCGACGCGTTTTCTTTTTGATTATTGCCACAAAGGAGGAGATCTTCCTCTGGAAAATTTACGTAGAAAGGAATCAACTGAATGTTCATTTCTGCCGTTTCTCCTTCTCTCATGCAATCATTTGCAAAATAATTATAAACGGTTTAAACGGAGATTACGGCTATTGAGTTTTCACACGGGCAAATGTAGAGTTTATGCATTGTTATTATTTAATTAATTGAATACTCTTTGTAATGTAAATTAAATTTTGGTAACATACTTGTACATATCTCGACGTTTTAATTTAATAATAATTTAATAACATCGCGAATATATACGCCGACGGCCGAAAATTTGCCGTCATCGTATCAAAGCGCGTTTAATTATTTCCATGTTATCCGGGATTATTTGGTGGTCGATGTGCTTAATCTAAAAGTCCTATAGCCGCATTTTCGAAAACGCATGCCTACCTTCTTGATCCCCGTGGGACTTGTGGGGGGAAAAAAGGAATCGATATGTAGCATTACGAGTAAGCCAACTTTTAAAGATTCAATGACCGGAGCTATCCAGCGATACCTACCTTTTGTACATACGTTACACACGAGGTCCACGGCAGCTAAGATTGCTTTCCGGTTGGAAAAGGGTTGAAAAGGTAACGATAAGGGAGGATAGAGCTAAAAGAAAAGACAGACACGCGGGAGGAATAAGGAAAAAAAGGGAAAGGAAGAAATAGAAGAGAGAGAAAAGGAAAGAGAAAGAGTATATTGTGTTGCGAGCTTTTTGAACTAGTCTGTGCTATAGGGTCGATGGTTTTGGTGTCGGTGTCGGTAGAAGTTGTTCCGAGTGAAGGAACGAGAGAAACGAGAAGAGAATAAGGGAGAGAAAGGGAGAGAGGATACGCAGTGGACGGTAGGATCAGGAAGAAGGGGTGGGTTAGCACGGGGGTGAGCTGGTTGGTCTGGTGGGCGAACGTCTGTCTGTTGGCTGCCAGCGAGCCAGTCAATCATTACGGGCCGCGCAAGCGCCCGCGAGCTACCCTTCACTCTCTCCTTCATCCTCCCGACTCTCTCTCTCTCTCTCTCTCTCTCTCTCTCTCTCTCTCTCTCTCTCTCTCTCTCTCTCTCTCTCTCTCTCTCTCTCTCCTCCCCCTGCCCCTACCCCTCACTTTCTATGGTTACCATATTCTATCCCTTTCTCCAATTCCCGCTCGTATTCTCTTCGTCTCTTTATCTCTCTCTCTCTTTCTCGCTCTTTCTATCTACCTCTTCTTTCATTCCCTACCTATCTCTCGTCCTCTCTCCCATGCGTTCGTTCCCTTCATTTCTCTCAGTACCGAGTTCACCCCGTTGCTCCATGCTACAAGCACGCTACAATGCTGCCTGCCGCCGCCCATCCTGCATATTTAAGCGAGCTGTCTTGCTATGCAGTCGTTACCGCTCGCACCACCTAGACCGACCGCTCGACGACCGTTCTCCACCATTGCCGACCTGTGTTTCTCTCTCTACAACTCTCTTTCAGAGAGAGAGAGAGAGAGAGAGAGAGAGAGAGAGAGAGAGAGAGAGAATGCAAGACATACTCTTGCTTCTTCTTTCAGCGTTTTTATCTCTATCTTTCTCTTTCGTGCTTTGCATCACTATTCCTACCCTTTCCGCGTCTGCATGCCTCCCTTTATTTTCTGTGCATTATAACGCGATAAAGAATTTTTCAATGGGATATGTTTGTACTTTTTATAATTTTTACATCGCATCATCCGATTTTGAAAAACTTTAAAGGATGCCATCAAGTATCATTTGCGACACGCAAAATATTTTTAAATTTTAATCTATCTATGATTGATAATATTATGCAAACTGATCTTTATCTCGAACAAACCGATCTTTATCTCGAAGAGATCCTAAAAGATATACGTAACATGTATGTTGGAATTAATACTTAAATAATTACGGAATAATATAGTTTTCATCGCAATATAACAATACTCATAACAATAATGGAGAAATTAAACTATTTTTTTTCCTTTCAAAATTAATATCATTTTCCACGTTTTTATAGAATTGTTAACTTAAGATAGAATTTCAAATTTTGAATTAAAAATTTAGAATTTCTTAATTTCTTTCAGCATTTACTCTACCATTCTGAAAAATTAAAATAACGAATGATTGATTCCAAAGATCTTTATTAGCAGAAATGATTTGAGCATTTATAGCAAAATATCATCGTGTCGAAAACAGCTGGCGACTTCTTGCCTTGAGGCGCCTCCAAGAATAAGGGTAGCGTCCTCAGGAGTTACGGAAGTCATAAGAGCGCGTGCGCACTCAGAACAAATATCAAGGACCGAGTCGGTTGCGGGTGGTTGGCGATGGTGGATGGCTGAAGGGGTGGGAGCGACGGAGGGTAGCAACAGCGACTGCGGAGAACGTAGTAGCGAGTAGAGGAGGTAGTAGTGGTGGAAGCAACCCCGGGGGTTGCGTTCCGCCGACGGGGGTGGAAGTGGCGCGAAACCGAGGGTTGCCCGCGCCGCTCGCTCGTACTCGCTTGCATTCGCTCGCACTCGCACCCCCGGCTGGCCGGGGGTGTTGCCATGGATACGGCGCTCGCGCCTTGACATTGACAAATGGCTGGCCGAGGGTGAGCCGAACACAGCGCTGCTTTTACATATGCAGGGACACCCATTTGTCCGTACGTGGGCGCAAGGGAAAGAGAGAGGACGGTGACGGCAGAGTGGTAGTAGCGGCAGAGAAAGAGAAGCGAGAGGGAGAATTCGTCGACCGTCGACGACCGTCGGTAGCCGGTCGCTCGCTACTACCTTGCCGCCACCCGCTTCTGGGCTACTGAGTTACCTTGACGAAATCATGTCACATTCGAATTGTTTATTAGGAAAAAAATTCCGCGTGTCTTGTTTTATATATTGCTGTTTATATATTGATGAATGACTATTTCAACGATCGTAAACATAATTTTGTCAAAAGAAGAGGATACCCTCGTGATTTTTTTTCGTGATTTTAGGACAACTTGAGAATATGATTTAAAATTAACGAAACTGCATATTGATTCTCTTTTATATAATTTCATATTTCAAAACGCTATTTAATTTCATCTTAATTTTTTTTTAGCAACATTTCCAAGCTTAGTGTTATAATTTTTTATGAGTACTCTAAGCATTCACAATTTTATCGTTAGATCGATATTTTATATTTTACAATTTTTACAAATTGATGAAAAAAATAGTCAATAAATGATAAAATCAAGTGAAGTCATGAAATATAAAGAAACCGATACAAGAAAACGATAAATCAAAGCACATCGAATTATGAGAAAGCTATTTGTGCAATAAAACGTTTTACATCATGATAACTTTTAATATGCATTTCAGATACGCGATTTACGAGTACATTGAATGACAGAACGCGGCTTTGATCATTCCCAATCAATGATTGTCAGTATGAGCTTTTCGTTACATATTGCAACTGTACGAAACAAGCCGCATTCGACCTGTCTATCCATCGAATGCGACCTATTTATGCACCGTTGACACTTGATATGTGCAAGCGTTGTCGCTTCATCGCCAATTACTTTGACAATGTATTATCACGACTGGTTTAATTATAACATGCGCAAAATAATCCCATCCTCAAAACATAACAGAATTTATTCTTATATATATATATAGTGTTCTTTAACTTTTCTCAGAAATAAATCAACAAAATAAGTTAAATTAGTAATCAAACTAATATGTTTAGAGAAACGTTACAATTACAAACCTATATATAGGTATAATAATAATAATAATAATAATACATTTTTATAAAATTTTGTAGATATTACTTATGTATAAAAGATTAGTAATTTGTACAAAAATATTAAAATATTATGTTTGAGAAAAAATGGAAAAAAAAAATCCAATAAAATGCACATACAAAAATAATAAAAATAGTAAAAATCTGAACGTTAAAGGCGTATTGAGCATCGAAGGTTGACGTTCATTCCCGACGGTGTCAATTTCCCGATCCCGGAGTTGTGCGCGTTAAGCGAGGCTCGAGGTAGCCCGGTGTCGTAATCGTGTCCCGAGAGAGAGCAAACGATACTAGCCCTCGTCCTGGCAGTGCTCCGTAATAACAACCCCTGGCTCCGTGAGACATAAACGGGCGCCTATCGCGCATTACTACCCCGAAGTGGCCACTCCCTTCTAGCAGGCCAAGCTCAGCTCTAATATCTCATTACCGCGCCACCAGTCAGCCGTGCCGTTCTGCCATTACGAGATTGTTTGCTCGCGGGGCCTTCCCGCGCCTAATATATTACCGGCTTCCTAACGTGCACCACCGCGTTAGACGACGACCGAGTTAGTTCGACGAACTTTCTAACGGCTTCACGGATCGCCTGATTCGACGGTTGATTAAAGCCACCGACGCGATTTCTGGCTAATACAGAAATTGCTTGCGTTTCGCGAATGAGCGACTGAATTCACCGCTCGCGAAATTTTCTTCCGATCGACTTCTTTTAAATTCAAACGCTTGAAAGCGAAATATAGAGATAATTTGAATTTAATTTTGGCGACTATATTAATTAAATTTAGTCAATCTCAATGCAAGAGAAGTAAGCGATAAAATTAATTTTCGTAAAAATTGAGTAGTTGCTTCTATATTATTGTCGATTATCGTTTTGTATATAAAATGGATATTTGCTAAAATATATTTTTAAATAAGAATATCGTCTATTTTTAAACAAAATGCAACTACACATACGACACATATTATAAAATATGAATTAATTATTATTAATTGAATTTAAACGTAGGTATCTATGGCATATCAATTTGTAAATAGCTTATGGATTATTAGTGTTCATTTCGAGGAGGAAAAATATGTAAGGAAAGACAAGCAATTAAATGAAGTAGAAAGATCAGAGAAGATGATTGTTCGGCGATAAGGTGGGCCGGAAAGGAAAGGAAGAACCGGAAAATTTCAATTGCCACGCCAATTCCTCGACATCACGACGTGTCTCGTTAGCTTCTTGCACCACCAATGCCGAGCGAACCGCCGACTCGGCGCTTTTACCGGATGATGCCTGGCAGGAAGCATCGATGGCAGCAAAAATAATTGGTACCTTCCCCGATTCTCGACGCTACCGCGTAACAAGGTCCATTTCCATGGAATAACCATCAACGGTAATTGGCACCTACAGCAACACCGCGATGCTCTCTGGTCCTCCATCCGCCCTATCATATTTCAGAACAGGCGGTATGCCAGGCGGAGACGGCGGGGAGAAAACTCTGTCCAGGGGATGCGTGCGAATATCGCAAATATGTATTTTATACAACAATGGCACCCTTTCGCTTTTCAGTCGTACTCGGAGAGGTGACTCCGGGGTCGGTGGCGGATAACAAAGCGGAGCCATCGACAGCTCGCTAACAACCTTCCCATTTCTCCCGCCAAGATCTCCTAGCTATAAAACGTCGGTCATACGACGAACGATCGGCCGATTTTGAAACAACGATGTCGTCTGTTTCGATGGTCTTGACAAGATTTTACGTTCTTCCACAGATTACCCTTCCATTGAGCGACGCTAAAACGTTTTCTCACTGTCATGCGATTCTTTAACAAAGTCTGTTATATATAACCTTCGATATTTAATAGGATATATCGTTCTATCGTCTGTACGCTATCGTTTGTTTCTAACAATACTCGATTAACCTGACAAATCCTATTTTTTCACCACATATTTATTTCTTTGTTAAAAAAAGAAAAAAAAATAGAAAATATCAATAATCGATTTGAAGAAGAAATTCTAGGTATCGCGAGAATTTTAAATATTTAGAATTTTATTGTAATCAAACACTTCCGATAAAATGCGAGATACGTAATACGTGATGAATCGAATAAAATAATAATCTTTTCAATATCAAATCTTATTCGTCTTTTAACTTTACTCTATAAAAGTGATATAATGTGATAAGAAGAAATTAAATAAAATAATAATTCGTGTTGGAAAGTAATAGATTGCTGGGATGAGGAAATTTATATTTTCTTTTTTTACTTATAAAAAAAAGACTAGTCAATATTTAGTCATTGATCTTGCGACTTTTCAGATCGCACTTTCTTACGGGTGTGCATAATAAATTGCAATACAACAAGTGTACACAAGATGTAGCATTTAATGCTCACGTTTCAAAAAACACTATACAATGGACACTCTCTAACATAGACCATCTTTGACATCGTTTCTTCCTTTCATTGTCATCACGTATTCAATCCGTGAATTTAATAAAACCGAACCGACCAGTTCAAGTACACAAATGATTGAGTGTAATCTTTTTTGTTTCTTTCTTTTTCTGTACGCCTTGCACATGTGTGTGTATTTATATGTATCGATATTTTTGTAAACGCGTGTGGTGTGTGTGTGTGTGTGTGTGTGTGTGTGTGTGTGTGTGTGTGTGTGTGTCTGTGTTTTATGTGCATCTGTGAATACGCGTGCTTCGATGGACGCGTGCTGTGATGGCTCGAGAGGCTTGTGCCCTTTAGTACAATTATATGTATGCACGTAGTCCCATAATACTTAATACTTTACATTAACGTGCGGTATCTCACTGTTTAACCTCTTGACCAACGTCTTATGGATCTCCTCTCATTTTGTTCTTTACATTTCCCTTATCTTTTCGTATACGCGAGAGTGTACAATCCGGGCAACGTGTACATCTCCTCCGCTTGCGATAAGCACGTAGAAAGGATTTTCGACTGTCATGCATAAACCACAACACCGCAACCACATTTCGCTCACGCTCTCCCCCTCGGACGCGCTCTTCACACACACACACACACACACACACACACACACACACACACACACACACACACACACACACACACACACACACACACACACACACACACACACACACACACACACACACACACACACACACACACACACACACACACACACACACACACACTCGTTTCATTTTTTCTCTTTTTCCTTTCGTTCATTCCTTATCTCATTGTTTCTCCTCTTGTTATCACAATCGCGTAAGTTAATATCGAAAAGCGATACGATTTACAAAGCAGAACACAATTCATATATTTCATTCTTTTTCCTTTAATTTATTTGCAGTTTCTCCGTTCTTTTATTTAAGGGCATCAATAGGTTGTCAATACGTAAACAGTTGCAAAAATCTGATTCCATACCGATATAATAAAATTTTAGCTTACTATACACATGTCTTCGTCGTATCGTATCAGCGTCACAGACCCCGTTATCATAATCGATTCACATCGCTTTTATGATCATATAACAATGAGTGTAATACTTTACAACAATGTAAATAATCATTCTCATTATTATTATTATTATGATCATCACCGCAATAGTCGACGTCGTAGCGGTTATCCATTCGTCATCCATAATTATACAATAGTTATACATTGTTTCATTTCTGACTTGCTACTGTTCACGCACGCATTTTTTCCACGTTATACTCAACACATACTCACATACAACATAAACACGCGCATACATACAAGCATTTACTCTCATCCTCTCTCATTGCCCTCGTCGCTCGTGTCGCTGCTCATAAAATCTTTGTTACAATTTACCCTCTAACATGATTATTACTTAGATAGACCTTACTGTTACTTCGTATACATTTTTAAGGCGATGATTCAATCGAGTGAACTCATTTATAAAACGAACAGCCAATGGTCGACGTCCGCTCGCTCCGTTTTTTATTCGCATGGTGCTGATATCTGTGCGCGTCCTCGATCGTGCGATCTTCTTTATTCTTTATTCTTATTTATCTACTTTTAAAAATAAAGCTTTTCGGATTTACTTTTGCGCATTTTTCTCACATCATATCAACCAACTATGTTTTCAATCAAATTGGTTTTGATAGATTATCAAACCAATTATTGTTTATGTTAACGTATAAACATATCTGCACACTGAGTTTATTGTTGCACCGATATGCATATTGACGTTAATAATTATCAGCAAAAATAATTTTAAACACATTACAAAATCTAATCATATCATATATATGTTAGATTATTTTGCAATTAGATCTGTACATGTAAATATTTTTTTCTGTAATTTTATTAAACGTCATTTTTTTCGTTGGGAAAATTAATGGCTCATATACAAGCGTATATAACTTAACATGTCATCGTGCATGGCCAAAGATGGATGTTTCAACAAAATTAAATAATATCTTATTAAATAAATATAATTCGTAAAAACATACCGTTGTCTTTGGCACTACGCGCAATAACAGGAGAAACGCTGTCGGCGGTTAATAGTTTCTGTGATTGTCTCGTTCTCGATAACTATATTTTTTCATAATTTTATATTATTTTATCATTAAAGAATAAATAATACAGCGTTATATAATTGTAGTCTTGATCGAGAAGATTAAGTGCGCCGAAATTATACATGCTAGAATCGATCTTTGCACGTATAAAGTACAAAATTCATTAAATTCATTAAATGTATGTGTAATAAAGAAGGAAACATAAAACTAATTAACTTTATATTTTAGAAAATAAATTTATATCGATGGTCTCACGCACATAATTTCGACGACGTAATCTCTCGTGAAACGTATACAATTTCTGCCTATCTTATCGTATACTGTTCTCACCCGTCACGGTAATCATGATTAATTTCCCCAACGAGACAATTTGAGCGATTCGCATCAAAGAACTCGATTTGTAGACCAGAGTCCTTTTTTATACTTCCACCTTATTGCGAAGGGGAAACGGTCGATGGATCGTACGATCGATCAACGCGCATCTCACATAGAGGAGCCACGCACGTGCGTCCGCGCAACGCACACGCGACGTAACTTATGAATTTGAATAATTCTTCCGATTTAACCAGGACAATAACTATACTGACTTTTCTCGCACCTGAGTCTTTCGGTATACGTGGGTTATCTCTTTTTTTTTTTTTTTTTTTTTTTTTTTGGTTTAGTATACTAGAACGCCGATCGCGTGAGGACATAATGTGCAACGCTGACATTCCTCTTTAACCACAGAAATCGATTCGTACGATTCGATTTCGAGATTGTTGTCGTATCTTCTGCGTGGTCCGTCCGGAATATTTTTCCCGAATAAATTTCGAATACGATATGTCATGAGGAACACCAATGCATTGCCGACGCGTCACTCGGCTCCCGGCAGGAGCGGTTGTGTTACATTAAAACTTTTATACAAGATTTTCGTGTATGCGGGCGTATTGAAAATATTAATAAAATTTTTGTCTTATGCTCTTTCTCTGTTTCTTCTCGCTCCCTCGTCCTCTATTCGTGTCGTCCGTAGTGCTCCGTCGATCAGAGAGGATGGTACCGATGATCCATCCTTTTGGACGAACCATCGTGTCTCGATCGTTGAGAGATCAACGAGACACACGTCCTCGCGTGACGCGTGTGACGTTAACGAGGGGCGTTTTTATTATTTCGTACCCTTATTCGTCGTGAATTCGCTCTCACATATAATCGACGTTTTAATTTCATTAAAATTTTTTTTCTTAATAAACATGCTCTGTTATGGCGTATCGCGTTATAAAGATCTCTCGAAAATTTCATTCCCCTTCTTTAAAAATGTTCTTTCCTCTCGCTTCTATTCCCTCATTCGCGTGTTCGTTTCTCTCTGTCATC
Organism: Pogonomyrmex barbatus; assembly: GCF_055798465.1. Classification (NCBI taxonomy): domain Eukaryota; kingdom Metazoa; phylum Arthropoda; class Insecta; order Hymenoptera; family Formicidae; genus Pogonomyrmex; species Pogonomyrmex barbatus. The sequence goes on along the minus strand of NW_028297114.1, from coordinate 6,838,648 downwards.
GTTTGCTCGTTAACATATTTACGTATGTCAGGGACATGCGCGCGATAAGATTTTGTATAGAAATATAAAGATTCTTCTAATAACGGGGAATGAGGGACAAGCGATTGGAAAAGAAAAATATATAGATTAAAAAGGATTGCATTCTACTTTTTTTCTTTTTTCGAGGGAGGCGGAGGGGAGCTGCGTATTTGTAACTAACGTGATATTAGCTAAAAAGACAATCATAATTTTAATAAAATTTTAAGAAAAATGCGATAATTGTGTTGAGTAACGAAAATATCGGAATATCGAATTTAGCGACGAAAATAAATGCATGAAATAGGAAAAAAAGAATGCGAGAAAGATGCGATCGAAAGCAAAAAGACAAGAAATTTATATTCGGATTTGCAAAGAATCGTAACAATCAAAGTCGGATGAAATGAGCGTATATGCGGTAAGGAACACACACATACGAGAACGAAAGACAGATACTAGAGATGTCGTGATGATATAAGATCTGTCTTTATCGAGAAAAAAAGGATGAGAAAAGGTCAAATATAAAAAAAAAATTTTCTTACCGCGAATTCGCTACTAATTTCAAGAGAAAAGTCGTCTGCGAGCATCGACATGATTACAGAAGTAATGCTCATGTTTACGAGCATCTCGATGATCGCTATCACTCGTTTTCGCAAAAAACAAACAAACGGCTTGATAAAATCTCGATTGATGTTATAAATTGATTAATCAATTGATGAAAATATATACGGAAAGAATAATTTTACTGTAAGATTTAAAAATTTGACTAAATACTGATCTGAAAAATAATTTTGTTGCACCATTATTAAGTAAGACGTTTAGGTATAATGATAATACTGCAAAATTTTTTAATATTCTAGCAACCAATTTCAACATTCTACATAATTATTTTGATGTCTAATAAAATTATTTTTTTAGATCTACGTTTAGCGAAACTGTTCTATCCGTGTAATTTTAAAAGATATTAAATTTTATAATTATTTCAAAAATTGTTAATGAATATTTCACAAATAAAACCACAACATTCAGTTTCAGAAATTCAACAATACTTACGATATTTTTTACATAAAATTTGATATTAATACTTTTTGAAAAATTTTGTAAATTATTATGTAAACAGATTTTAATAATAAGTTAAATTCCGTATTTTTGTAATAAAAAAAATATTGTTAAGCATGATGAAGTACAGACAAAAATGTCAAATGGAAATAAAAAGAAATAGTAAATATTATCGTGAAAATCTTTGACGCTGTAAATTAATCAAAAATATATATTATAGAAATATATATATTATAGATTCTTAAACCATAACAGAATTTAGCCATGATACTAGTCTACATGTATGATAGATGTACGCAAAATTCCATTATTTTCGGCCATTGTTTTTCCTATGTTTCTTTTCTTACTTCGCACATACTTACCTTCTCTGATGCAATTTCTAATCGCAGAATCACGTTAAGAAAAGATGAAAAAAGCAACGACAGAACAATGCGTTTTTTTCTCGATTTCTTGCCTAATTTTTTTGTTTTTCTGTTCACTTTTTTTCGCAAGAAAAGCCAGCATGTTGGAAAAACAAAGGCAAATCAACACGTGCTCGCAAGACGATTCTCCCAATTGAATTTTGCCCTCTCCTTCATCTTACTTTTCACAATTCAATTAATTGGTTATACAGAATATATTATAATAAAAGCTGTAAATTCGCGCATATGTGCGCATGTGTATTTTTGTTTAATTGTTTTTATGATCATGGGAGAATATGTTCTGCATTACGTGTACAGTGTGTCTACATATAATGCCTCTGTCTTTTTACGAAGTTGAGAGAAATATACTTGAATGTATGTATAAATGTGTATTAGAGCTGGGGTTGGATTGGGTTGGGGTTTTAGAGGGTGGGATATTCTCAGAGAGATATTGCTGCGTCATCGAATGTACGACAAAGAGCCTCAATCCTCTCTCTCTCTCTCTTTCTCTCTCTCTCTCTCTCTCTCTCTCTTTCTCTCTTTCTTTCTCTCTCTTTTTCACTGATATCTATATCTCTGTTTTTATTTATATTTAAGATTCCTCAGTACGTGTACTCTCTCACTCGCGCCACTTGCATTTCCCGCTCTTTCTTGATTTGCGCGGAAAATTTTTTCTGTCTAATACGCGTTAGTAATATACGATAATCGTCCCAGTCCAACTACAACGCTCGACTTATATTACAACGGGGGCCACACGTTCTTTTACTCTCCATTATGTATATGTGTATGTATATATGTATGTATATATATATATATATATATATATATATATATATATATATATACATATATAGATATATATACACATATATATATTTATATATATATATAATATATTTTTCCTTTAATTAGTAAATTCATTTATAATTAATAACTGTACAAATTTTAATGTCTCCTATATATATATATATATATATATATATATAGATATATATATATATATATATATATATATATGCAATGAATGGTCGACGCTCGAGTCCGGCACACACGTCGATATCATTCGGCCTAATTCTCCTCTGTATTTTTGCGTCCGTTTAGTTTTATATACCTTTAAACATTTCTCGTGCCATCTAATAATCTTCTCTTTTCATCCTTCGTCTTGCTATTTATATTTATTTATAATATATATAATATGTATACATATATATATATATATGTGTGTGTGTGTGTATGTGTGTATACATATATATATATATATATATATATACACACTGCCACTTTTTTTTCATAATGTCTCTTTTATACCTTTCTCGCGTTGTCTGTGCACTTGAACATATTCTCTATTCCGTGCGAGCACCGGGTGTGTATTTGCTTCTTCTTTTTTAATGTACATGCCCGCTAAATTGCCTATATATCACTTATATTTCATTAATATATCTCGATCGCGATCGTATTAAAATTTAACATTTAAATTCTTCAATCACTACAATATTACACCGCGATATTTGTACAAAGAACAATCACATGAATTTTTTCGCGACCGCGTCACTCTTGAGACCTAGTCGCTGCTTCATTCCTTTCGTGTTCTTTCATTTTTGCGTCGCTTCCGCAGCCACTTCGCTCCGCCTCGCGTAATCGTCTTTCTTTTTTCCACAATTTCACGATCTTCGTTTATCGGCCTCCTGCGGCGTTTCATCTGCCTTATCCTTTCTCTTTGAAGTGGGAACTTCACTTCTTCGACCTTTCTTTTCCTCATTCCCGAGCATCCAAATGTCACGGATTTCGACGTGCGGCGTAGTAAGACATCGTCAGGACTGTGTACCCTGGTGGTCGTCCTGGAGGTCACGGATCATCGTTGTCCTCCGATTCTAATCTACGCCAGAGCACGATAGGTCCGTCACGCTTCTCATGTCGTTAGAACCGTCGTTTCACCATCCATTCTGTTTTGCAAGTACTCCTGAAACATCCGAGGTTAACGATCCTCAATCTAACGCGAAGACATTTCAATATTAAAAATCAAGACAAATTTAATAATCTATCCTATTTAATGATAGATTATAAGATATAAACTATAAAATATAATCTTGATATCAATATTTTTCTTTGCATAGTATATGTTTTTTTAACATCTCCTCCCCCCCCCCCTCTACCCCTCCTCTCCAAAGTTGTGATACGATAAAACGAACGTTTAAGCTTAATTCAACAACAAAAACAAAAACTGTATTTTGTATGTGGAATAGCGTATATGAAACTAATCGAAATGGTAATGATAATATTAATAATGTAATGTACACAAACCTTTATAAGTGATGTCCGTAGTACTCTGGATAATGGTACTGATTGTGGAAGGTAGGATCGCCGGGCGGCCGGTGCATCATACTGGCCGCCTGTCCGTCCATCATGTAGCCCATCGTCGCATCCGGACTGTATGCCCCGCTTGGTCCTGCGGACAATGGTGGAAACACTACACATTACTACGGTTAGATCTCTGTTCCGTAATTGGCAGGCGGGTACTGGACAAGCTCGCCGTGATCCCTTCCAAAGTTCTCGAGTAGTTCGAGACTTCGATGACCACTCGATACTCAGTCTCTTCATGGCAAAGAGGTAAGGGTGAGGCAGATCGAGAGGAGCACATATCGGAGAGCACGGCGAGCTTTGTGATGCGATTCACCAAAGTCACGCGTATCACACTTCCGACAAACTGATAATTTGGAAAATTTCTATCGTTTGTAAGATTAAAATATTCTTAACTTTAGTGAATTTTTACTCTGACTTTTATCTTTGCTCAAGCATATTAAAGAAAAAGAAAAGAAACAGATAGAAGTTTCTTTTAAGCTAATACTTCGGAAAAAAAATTATTTAAACACACATTAAATAATAAAAGTATCTTTAAGATATGATATATAAAACTTAATAGTTTTATAATTCAGATTGATTTTTATAATTTGCTTGTGACATTGATGATATCGATATGTGTAGATGTGTGTGTTGTGAAAGGATATATATAGTACATGTGCCATCTAATATATTCGAAATTATTTACGATATTATCGCAGTTACGATAATTTTCCTTTCATATTCGATAATATTAATATGTATCTAGTCACTGGTAAGAGTCAATATGAATGAATTGTTACAAGTTTTCGCAATTGCTAATAAGCAAGGAAAGATGGGTTTCTTCTGTATGTAAATAATCGATCAAAAAAAAAAAAAAAAAAAAAAAACATTAAACATATCAAGTGCAGCTAAGAATTCAATCTCACCCAAGCATTTTGATGCAATGTGACGACAGCTCTCTTCTCTATCCTAAGCAGTAATGGAGCCTCGAAATCCACGGGAGACTCCCCTAGTTTTAATGTCGGTATCTTAATGTATATTGCCACGATAAATCAAGGGCACTGATTGCGTCCTACTCCCTACGCCAGTAAACGCTCAATCGAAGCTGACGACACACAAGCGGAATGAAGAAGGAAGAATGAAACGGATAGACGAGTGTCGCTGAGATCCCAAACGTATGAGGGCACGACTGCCATTGTGAGATGCTTCGCTAAGCTTTTATTATGCTAAAATTTCTTTCCCTTAATCTGCATATCTCAATCGTATTATATACAGTTACTTGTTGTAGATTTAGCTTTATATACGTAGATTTGCGCGTAATCTTTAAACGATGCATTGTAGATATATGCATATCAGAAAGAGAGATTTATATATATATATATATATATATATATATATATAAAACATTTCATTCTAGCGAATCAAAGGATATTGTTAGATTGCATCGTTATATCAATTAATAATATTATAAATTAAAAATTATTAAGTTAATAGAATATTAAGATTAATAAAAACTTGATTTTCTTTTCTGATTGCGAGGCAATCATGAGATATACTCGAAAAAATATACATGTTCTATAATATCCTGATTGCCAAAAAGGATATTTATTTATTCGATGCATAATGCGCGTAAAGCATGACAGAGTAGAGATTCATTTTTCATATCGTAAAGAAAATCGAAAGGTTATTATCGATTCACAAAATGGCGACAAAATCTAAATACCACTTCTAAGCGGCGGAAATGCCTCGTACGGCATACTGTATCTCGCAATGTGTACTTCGCGTGGAATGTAGTCTCATATTATAGGTACCATGGGTACGATATTCCGCTAACGAGGGATGCGCGCTTGTAGTGTGATTAAACCGCGCTATAACGCAGCGGGGCGTCCTGGGATAGTCGAGACGAGCCACAATATGGGAAATTAAGGAATCGCTCTTCTCTTTGCAACACGCGATGCAACGTTGACGGGAGAAGTTACGGAGAGAGCCCCAACCGCGGGTAACAGCCAAGAGGGGCAATATAGTGATGCGTTTCTGCAAGGATTCTCCTTATAAATAAAGTCGGCCCTATCTATACCCGCAAATTACAAGTCGCTGAGACTCAGATGAAGTACATGGCGAAGTGTCTTAAATGTGATCGGATTCGATTAGATTAAATTAATTTTTGTACGTCATAGGAAAATGTCTTGCGTATAAGAATATAAGCAACATTAAATAACAATATCCATTATGTAAGATTAAATGCTATTATTGCATATAAAATTAAGTAAATTTAATTCTATTTAAACAATTTAAATATAGCTTTTTTATAACACGATAAATAAAGTAAAAAAGAAATTGCGTCGTATATGTGTGTGATGTAATGTTTAAAAATTAACGCAAATAAAAATTCCATAATTAACTGATTAAGTTTGAATGGAATGGAAAGAAATCTACGTCAATTTACTTTGAGATAAAATCAGAATCTATAAAAGCGTGCCAAGAATTTTCTGTGAATAAATCATGAGTCGCATTGCGGAGAATCAAAGATGAAGATCGCATAGTTGGATCCACTATATGAAATCTTTGAGCTATCACCTCGTTACGCTTTAATTAACAAAGGCGAATTATCGTCGGCTATTATCGCTGTCTTAATGGCCGTTTCTTACGGCGTCGAGAATCCTCGCGCGTCTCTTCACAGTCATCCGGGGAATTCGTTGATTTTACGATGAAGGCCGAATACCACAGAATGAAGAACGTTATTTCTGTCCTAGAGCTAAGCCAAAGTAGAAGGTCAATTATACGAGGTTAGAGCTTACAGTGCAACGCGCGACCGCGCGACGATAAGAAAAACGCCGCATGGCGTAATGCAATAAAGTTTCCCCGGTCGACGTCGGTTCGCCGTTTGTATTTAGGTATTGTGTAAATCCACAAAGCTACCGATGAACCTTTGGTCTCTCTCCCCATCTATCGTCACACGAAATCCATTGATTAGGAAACTGCTATTCATGGCGATTCAATCATTGATAAAAAATGAAGTAATTATATTAATTGTTATCCATCTAAATTCCTACACAAAAATGTTTCGTTCGCGGGTTAAAAATCTGAGAAGGCTTTTCCATTAAGGAAATTTCTTCATTGCTATTGATTAGATATAATGATTAGATATAAAAGCACATTAGAGTATATTTTGTTTTGGAAATTGTTCTTCTCTCTGAAATAAAATTTATAGTCATAATATTTAATTACAATTAAAAAAATCAAAATTATATAAATACACCAAGAAGAAAAGAAAATAATTTCTTTAAAAACACAAACATATAAAATAATAAAAATTTAATTTTTTAACTAATTGTGTAATAAAATTAGTGAAATCTTTATCTTATAAACGAATATTTTTTCAGATTCATTAAAAGCACTATCTGTGTAACTGAATAAAATTTACTATCGACTCATTAACTTGCTGCCGTAGCGACTGATGGCAGAAGGGCGTGGAATTGCCTTAAGGTAGATCTAATTAAACTTTCGCGACAGACTTGTTCGAAGTAGTGGAATGTCGAAGTTCGACCGCGAAACGGAATTGCTGCTTCCTTTAAAATAGGAGAAGAAAATAAGTTAGAAGCTAAGACGAGGTAAGAAGATACGCTTTCACGATTTTCTAGTCTGTCGAACAAAAATTCATACAAAATCTGAAAAGTTCAGAAGACTTTTTAAGATTATTTAAGTGTAGTACCAGAAGATTATATAATTCTTTCGAATTTTATTTAATATAATCAATAAAAAAATTAATAAAATTTACATGAAAAACATGTCGCAAATAATATTTGACAACAAAGAAATTGAAAATAGAGGGCTACCGTTGAAATTTCACGAAACTAACTAGCTATCCGAAAGTGTTTCCAACGAATTCGACAGTGGAACATGGGAACAACATTAGTAGTTGCCTGGCAAAATGTCTAGCCCACATTTATAGCGGTAGGCAGAGAATCAAAGCTGAAGGTACGAAGGCGTGTAAGGTGGTCATACTCTCTGACTGCCACCGGTGCGTTCTAGATGAGCGAAGAATCCTTACAGAGGTTAGTTGCTGGTACTATCCAACTTAGTTGGCGGCGACACACCGAGTGTTCACGCCGAGTTTCCGTCCAGAGTTTCGCTGAAGTTCAAGCCGAGTTCTCTTCCTCGCCGGAGGTTTCCTAGGTTCGATATAACCTGACCTAACGTTACCGACAGAGTTTCTAGGAGCTTTCGCGGAGGAGGGTGCTAAAACCGCGAATGGAGACGACGAGAGAAAGATGGAGAGAAAGGGGGTGAGCAGAGAGGGAGCGAAGGCAGGGAGAGAGAGAGAGAGAGAGAGACCAAATGGCAAGGATGCTTGCAAAGGAGAGAGGGCGAAGGAAACCATGATAGATATGAGCAGTCTAAGTAACAACCATCAGTTTTCGGAGTTCACCGTGGCCGAGTGCAGTAACGAACTTCTACTCAAGATTTAAAGGAAGCACCCAAGTTTCATCTTATCCCGACGACCCGCTCGGAATTGACGACTTAATTAGCGACCAAGCACAGAGCGCTAAGTGCTCGACGAAAAGGTCCACGAAGAAGTACTTCGAAGCTGCGGCGTACTGAAGCGAAGGATTAGCCGTAGGTTAAACCAGGTCGGACAAATTGTCGGGTTTCACTTTCACAAGACTTCGTCTGACAACTCGTAACCGCCTCGCGAATATTCATTCGTGACGCTTATTAATTCAATTACACCGTTTAATGTAGGGATCCCACCTTTCGATCAGATATTCTCGATTAAATGTTCCTCATATTGCATATGTTATTATCTTTCATTATATCATCTTAGCTGGATTTTTTAAATGTAAATATTGCACTGGTAACACACGTACGATAATAATATCAAATAATACTAATAATATAATGATAAAATAATTATACCAAAAAGAACCTTTCATGAAATATAAATCATTAAATAGTCCAAATCTTACATTTATTAGTAAATAATAATTAATTTTTATATACAAGAAAATATAACCATTATAAATGTAGAGAGAATTACAAATGTACAAATGTAGAAAATATATTCTACAAATCCTTAACATTGACTCGTAACATAATTGTAGATATGAAGAAATGTTAGCTATATTTAACATCAGGACATGAATATGTAAAAATATCATCGTAATACTGTACTAATATTTGAATTACAATCTTACATTTATCTTGTTACTTTAATAATATTTTTCAAAACAATACGTTCAAAAATCATTATTTCTTGTGCAGTGTAGAAAACGAATTGACCGGTATCGTTCCGTTAAACTATTTGTTACGAGAATAACGATATCTTCTGAGAGGCAGACAATCGGTGAAGTAAAAAGGAACGAAGAGAAAGAAAATTGTCGTGATTAATAGCAATGTTAAAAAATTCAAGTTTTGTTTCTTCTTCTCCCCTCCTCCAATCTTTCTTTCAATGTTTTTTTTGTTTTTTTTTTTTTTACGAGCAGTTCAATGTTCCCATATTTTGCAATAGATTCCAAAAACCGACGAGACCACATGATGATGATAGGAAGAAAACGATGAAGAAGGAGTGATAAGGACAGACGGAAGGACGATTCACCAGGCGGAAGTCGGAAATGTGCTCCGGAACCTTCAACAATCCCTCGGTGAAACTATTGGTCATCCGCGACGCAATACCGGATACGCCGGATCTAATAACTCATCCGCATTGCTGCTGTCTGATCTTCCATCTTGTTCCTATCTCCTCCCTCCCTCCCCCCTCTCTCTCTCTCTTGCGTATTCTTTACCTATTATGCTTCGTCTTTATCTTTGTTTTTTTCGATGCAAGCTTTTTAATGGGCTCTCTTTTTTTTTTTTTTTGCGAACGATGTTTCTCATTTCCACGCATTGTTCATTTTGACAGTGATTGCAGATAATGTCGTCAAGCCGGAAAATAATATCGGTATCGTTGTATTATAACGTAGTAACAATGTATCTTTAACGATTCGGCAACGTTACCATTGTTGAGACCAGCGTGATCGTAAATGCTATAATTAAAACGATAATGGTAACAATTGCGGAAATCGTTTGGCATTGTTGCGCATCGCTTATTCGGATTTGCTTGCGTCGCATTGTCAAAGCCGTAATTTACATTGTATATTTCTAACGCTATATTCACGCACCAATATCAAATATAATAATAGTAATATCTATTGCAGTCTACTATAATAATAATGCATACAATTATAAAGTATAAAATGTGTAAAATGTGATATATCGCTTCAACCTGAATTTGTACAGAAACTTGAATTTGGAATTTTGTGTGTGTGTGTGTGTGTGTGTGTGCGTGTGTGTGTGTAATAAAACATTATGAAGAAGAAATACTGTTAGGAATCTAAGTACAATTGTAATTATTGAAAATGATCAATTTCATTCTCATGTGTCAATATTAAATGACAAATTTATGTTCATTTTCACATACTCGATAATAAAAATACCATCATTATTATTGTTTTTGCTTGTTTAAAATAAAATTAACTTTGTCGGTTCAATTAACGTTGGATTGCCAATGTGTCAATAGAACGTGTACCTCAATAAAATTTAAAACACATCGCTGACACGGCAATTCATATACACGATGCAATCTTAACAGGTCTCACTATCCGAATCTCAATTTTGTCCAATGTGCTTTCCGTTAGGTGAATCGACGGTGAGATATACGACGCGACGTAATTGCAGGAATTTAATCAATCAGAGATATATCCTGGCACAAGTAAAAGGCATCCGAAGTAAGCTCGGCAAGCTGAGTTAAGCCCTCCGGGAGTCTCATTTAAGATAAACCCGGCCGGCAAAGGAGCGAACGAGAGTGGAAAGGAACGAAATCACCACCACCGCCACCACCACTACCACCAACCATCTCCACCACCGACTTTGTCGTTGTCCTCGCCTAGTTAGATGATAAAACGGTAGGACTACTATCCTAGATTCCGTGCTACTTCTCCACTCTTATTCTTCTCGTCTCTCTTCAATCTCTTCGTTCTCATTCCTCTGGTTGATACACTTCGCGAATCGCACGAAAACTCGCCCCCTTTTACTCTTTCCACTTATCCGCACATAGGCATGGATCCATATACATACACGAGAGTATTCGCACACAAACGCTCACCGAGGTCCCTCTACCATCTTCCCGCGAACCTCTTTGATATATAGCCCTTCGGAGGTCGATGACTTCCGCTATTTTTCTTCCGCTGTCTCCAGCAAGCAACTTCCCTTTCCTAACGTCCACCCCGCGCACCCGGCCGTTTCGCTTCTTTCCAACGTTCTCTACTCGCTCTACTCGAATATCCACTAACCGTGCGCGGACATCGATCGGCCCAGCTGCCGCTATGAGGCCCGAGCATATCTCATCCGCGGAACGTCCAGAGAATGTTGGCAACGAAAATCACTGGGGAGATCCCAAGCCCGAACAAAAACTCATTTGCGCGAATGTCGGTTGCATAACACATCGAGTAGCAAAATTTACTCGTAAATGCGTATGTAAAATTCCATCCTATGATTCCTTTCACCTTTCTGAATAATAATCATTTATGTAAGTTGTTTTAATTACAATCATAATATTTATATAAAGTTTGCAAAATTTGAAAGAAAGATGCTTGATCAAAAAACCTATAAAAATGTTTTCAAACAGAAAACAACAACAAAATATAATTGCTCCAACAGCTATTTGAAGAATGATCGAAATATCGTGCAATAATATAGTATGTTCTGTCCAAAAAGTTCTCTCCAAAATTGAAAACAAACTGTGGTATCGGGGCGAATATTGCACGCTGATAATTGAAAACAGTGCAAACACGTACTGGGTATCGAAGTGCTGGTTGGTAATGAATACATAAATCACGATTATTGCAAGCTCTTTTTCTCGCACGAGATGTTGGCCGAGGATGGACCAGGGAGAGAAGAGAAGAGAACGCGGAACGTAGGAAGCGACGCGAGGGGAGCAAAGAAGCTATTGCATTTATGGATGATCGTCCTTGTGACAAGCCGAAATTAATTTGCTCTACTCTTTAGGTTCGCGATGGCGTTGGCATATTTTAACCCAGTTCTTTAGCTTCGACCCTTTTTTTTTATAGCGCACTCACACTACCGCGAATTGACATAAATTCCTGTCAAAGACGCGCTGTATCGCTATTCGCTAAATTCATCTGGCGATGATCTCGATCTCGAAACCTGACAAGTGCTTGTAGCTGACTGACTCTTTAGTTGACGCGATAAATAATTAATGATCAAACGATAGAGAGGAGGATAGCGTTTCTCGTGTTGTCCATAAACCGTTTAATATTTATAAGGTTACAAAGCATAAGAAAGAACGATTATTCTCTTTATGACAGCTCTGTATATTATCACGTCTTATATACAGCATGCATAGTATTTAGATATTTTAATTAATCCATTGACTATAAATTATATCGGATTCAATGTATCTCAATGGCAAATTTCTAGCAAATTTCTATTTTATATCTATTTGCATCGTGTTGAGATTCGTTTTTTGTATCGCAAAAAGGCTATCATTAATGGCTATCAATATTCGATATTTAAATTCATTTTTTGTCAATTGTTATAACAATGTAACAAAATAATGAGATTGTAGATTACTAAACTTTGTATTATTACTAAACTGTCAGATGCGTCTATCGTATTTAAAATGTTGTGTCTATCAAAAATATATACTAATTACATTACAACTTGTGTAAATGTTGTAATAATAAAAAAGATATTGCGGAGATATATACAACATTTATACAAATTATAAAATGTTATAAAATCCTTGAGCTGATAAATTATTCTAGGAATTGTAATTGCGGCAGTAATAAAGACGAGCGGTAAGTAACAATACAACGCTGTCGTTAAAATTTAATATAAAACTATTAAATTCGCACCTGTCTTCCCGTGTCGCTTTATACACGGTACGGAGCATCGCGCATTGGACTCGCTGTTGCGGCCTAAAGTCTGATCCGCGGGGATTATGGGAACCATTCTTAACAGTGTCAATAAACGGAGGTTATGAGAGCTACAAACGTCGGAAGTGTATCTCCTTACGGCAGACATAAATAAGCTCCGACAGTGGTGACTGGCTAGTCGTTTAAATGTCGCGGAGAGAACTTTGCCATGGTACTTCGTTTCATTTCTCCTGAATGTGCAATATAATCCGCCATAGGTAACAATTCTCCTCGACTTTTTCCGGGTCACAGGTAGGATCGATCTTCTAGAGATCGATATCACACAGTGTAATTACTTAGCGTGCCATTCCTTAATAGAACTCCGGCCAACTCGACCACTCCAAGTAGAGATGAAATGCACTTTACAGACAACTTTATTTCACGGCGCGCGAGCGCGGAACCTCCGGCCGATGGGCGATAAAGGTGCTTAATAGCCAGTCAGCTTCGTCAATATATTCCTCCTGCACGCTGAACTTTCTATCTGTTCTTAAGCGCGCCGATGAACGAAGAGTAGCCTCCTACGAGTTAAAATGCTCCGATGCGATGCACATTTTATATAACGTCCTTTATCAAGCTTGTTATAGCCGCAACGCCAATGTGAGGCTGTATTCGATTGAATAGTCCATCAGCATCGTTAATGCGCTTCGCAATCTGGCTTTTGCTGCATCCCATCGATTGATTATCGCATTATACGTTCTCACGAATTTCAAGCGTGTTTATAACGCATATCGAGTTAATGTTTGTATGCGCACGCGCGTGTATGTGTGGAAAATGAAATTTGTTACTTACTTGCTAATGCGTTATTCAAGAATTTTTCATTTCGAACAAATATCTTTTTCATTGACTTAATTATAAATTCTAAGCAATTTTCGTCATGCTCGAACGAATGCATTCATCGGATCAAAGGCAAGAAAAAAAAAAAAAAATTTACAAATGGCTTAACGGCAGAAGAGCGCGATATACGATCCGCATATTTGTACTATTTAAACTCGATGCTCGATAACATTACTTGATGGGCCAAACATCGCCATTTTCACGAATCTTTTCTCCCTTTCGCGTACGCGACAGTGGAGCGACGAGCTAGCCAGGCTTCTTCTTGGTCGCCATTATCGTAGTAAAGCCTTGATGGCGAAAGTGGTCTAGGGGCAAAACGGTCAACGAGACTGGAGATGAGATAGAACAGGTCATTATGGCTACGCCGATAAGATAGGGCCACCCTTCGTGCCCTACGTGGAAACTCCAGCCTTCTGGGTATGACTTGATACACCGGACGCGATCTACGCCATGAAAAATCTCACTGGTGGAATGGAAAGCGTATATGAGGTAGAAAGGAGAAAGGAGAGAGAGAGAGAGAGAGAGAGAGAGAAGCAGGTTCGAAGAGCGAGGAAGAAAGGACGTTGTTGTCCAGCGCTCTCGGACCTTATCTTTTCATACCGATCGTGACCGTCGAAGACTTCATTTCCGTGTCCGAGCGATTCCCGCCCCCGTGTCAATTTATATATACCTACATGAAATGGACCCTAGGCTCGTTTACATAGAATGGATCAAAGTTCAGCAGTTAGGAGCGACAACTGTAAGTTATTGTTACATTTGATCAGATATTAATTCACGATAATGCCGGCAGTTTCTGACGCTTTGTTGATACTAGTGCATTGGTTTTATTACGAATAAGTATAGAGACAAAGAGCGACTCTTTGTTTTTGATAATGATTTCAACTCCGCATATTAGATTAACAACAAATTATTATAAATAAAGAAAATGAGGGAAAAAAAGAAGCACACGGCAACGGTGAAAGTTATTATATGATATTTACATTATCACACATATGTGATTGTGTATTTGTAAATGTTTATAAATAATGTACAGCAACGCTGTAAATGCGCTTATATCGTTTTTCCACTAAAAGCAATGTTTTCTCATTCTGCAACGAAAGAATTTGATAGGACTTTCATCGAGCTCTTTTATGCGTCGAGCTCAACGAAACGTTGATATGAACGGAACGCAATTTCCTCCGTTAAGCCCAACAGTGTCCCGGTTATGCTCTCCCCACGGTACTATACGACAGCAAATAATAACATTTCTATAAGTCGGTCGTTTGTATTCGACGACTAGCGCGCATACACCCCATTTCAATTAACGTATGATCTATGTCATATGAGGACCGTTCCGGCACCTTTCAAACGTTAGGGCCATAATGCGCGGGGGATCGGTTCTCTAAGTAACTCTATATCACGTCTACGTGACGCGAAACGTAGAAAAAAAAAAAAAAAAAGAGCTCAACGATGGTTGGGGACAAAACGGGGGAAGAAATCGTCTCTATTTGGACCACTCGATTGAGCTCGTCTGTTCCTTCTTATAGTTAAGACTTTCCTTTGATTATTCCTACTTCCGAGTCTAGTCCGGACGGGATTGTATTTAGACGAATTAATCAGAGAGATAAATTAAATAAAGATTTGCTTCTATAGTTAAAAGTGCAATTTATAATTTATAAAATTATAAATTTTATGTAATATAAAAGATTAATCGCTCGACACTTGGTTACTAAAAATTGTATATTTGATTTAAAAGACAGAGACAAAGTTTAAAAAAGTTTTGCGCTTTAGTAAATTCAGTAAGAACAACTCAACTACGAATAAGCGTCGCAATAAAATCGATTTCGACCATTTCGGCGAAATCAAATGAGATTTGTCGAAATCGAACGCGTTCGATTTCGACGCATCAGCGTTGGAGCGCCATCGAGCAGTCCATGTCGGCGCCTCCGGTGACATTTTAGGGAATCTACCGTACAATTTCTCTCTCGATTCTCGACCCTAGAACATCCATTTTATTTAGCGCGCCAGGGTCCACGGGGGACGTTAAACTCGACGGCGAAGCATTCTCTTTTTCTTCGCCGATATCCCATCAGTGCCAGCAGGAACGTTTACAGTGGGCTGGTGTCCAGCTTCGTAAAATCTACCATCCCCCTTCTTTCCCTCTTTCTCGTTCTTTCAAGCGGGGTTAGCCGTATACCAAGTGTTGAGGCGAAAAGGAAGAGAGAACGACGGAAATAGAGAGATCGCCAACGTATGAAGATAGACGGAGAAAGGTGGAGGGTGGACTGTCTGAACCCACCCCGAGATGGACACAGAGAGTCGCCATTACAAATTGACAACCTTGATTGATAGCCCTCGCGGAAGGGACGACGCCGGCCGATCCGGTGGTTGAGCAGAGGAGGCAGGATCACGACGAACGGCGAAGAAGGGAACGTTAAGGGGAATCAGGGGTTGAAAGAGACCGGGCTAAGGGGGTTGGAGCAACCTCGACGTGAGGAAAGTGGGGATAGCGGCCAAGTGAGATGGAGTGGATGTGCTACATGTTAGTTCGGTCTGGCCTAGCTCGTTCTGGAAGTTCTACTCCAAGGGATCTTTGGCAGCCAGATAGCAAAACGTTCCCCGCGAAGCAACACAGTTATATCTATCGGAACGGGAGAAAACGATAGGCAAGGAGAGAGAAACGAAGAACGAAACGGACGGAGACGTTATCGAAGGTTCTCAACGAATACGTGACGAATAGATCCACGATTAGAATCCGCAAAGAAGTACGGTTCGTTTCTATGCTATATCATTGAACGTAATATTTGACGCGTTTCCAATTACTTTGTGCCGTAAAAGTATTTTAAAAAACATACACGTCGTACGTGACATCTTTTAACCCACGCAATTAGTATGACTATTTCTCAATGCACTAAATATTATATATAATTGATTCATTATTATTTTACTATTTTACTATTACGATTATACTATACTTATATCTAAAAAAATACATACACAAAAGTCCATTGTACGATCGAGCTTGGAGAATCAAGTTATTGACAAAGCGACAAGTGTGGTCATCCGTCGATCTATGACAGGCAAGAGGACAAAGTGCCTGTTGTAAACAATAATCAAACTTCTGCGAAAATAGTCGGCGAAAAGAGGTGTCGCGTATAACGAAAAAGACAAGGTGACGCAAAAGTGATCAAAGAATAAAAAATATCTTCCCCCTCCTCATACATATACACATAGAGAGAAAAACGCAAACACGATTTTCACGTAGATCTACGACTAGGAACTCTCGCATCTCATCTTGACCTCCGACTCGACGGAATGCGAATAATAAGCAAAACCGACAATTAAGGCATCGTCGATGGACACGTCTCAACTGTTTTCTTCGAAGACTCTCTCATACGTCTAATGTAACGCGTACGCAAACTCGCCGACTCGTAAAGCCACCGAACAGGCAGAGGAGTTGCCTGTGAGCCTGGATGAGCGATGTTTATTGAGTCTATAGCGGGAGCCAATTCGTGGGAAGTCGTTTAGTCCGCTGAGGAGGAGAAAGTTGACGACGAGGATGGTTTACTCGGAAAGAGTAATTACCGCATCGTGTAGAAACAAGCTGCGACCGAAATCATCGAATAGGTCATCGTTCCGCACACCAATCTTTCGTCGGTAGTAGAGATTCGATAACGACCTCACTGAACGATTAACCGTTCGCACGGTAATTGAATACTTTATGTCGATTATAAAGAGAAACCGCTTCATCGATCGTATCGTTGCTTAATTACGCATCGCCGTGTCAAATATTGAAATAAAATTCGCTACAGCGCACGTATTAAAATAATATTCCGCTTATCATGTCAATCGTTTCATTCGATGTGTACATTCGAAAAAATGCAAAAGTGTAACAATATATACTTCAATAATTAATAAAAATCGGATTAAGATGTAATCAAAGCGTGGCAATATAGATATACATTTGATTCGAAAATAACTGAATGATCATCTTCGAGATCAGAAGAGAAAAAAGTTGGACAAATATACCTCGGCCATATCGTTGCCGTGAAGGTGGCTGACGCCTTTTATCGCGGTATCGTCACGAAATGCACCGTACGGTCGCAGCTTTACGGTACTTCGGTGCCGCTGTTACGTTTTTACTGCGTCGTTCTGGCAGCACGTGAGGGGACGACGATTTTACCGGTGTTACCAACACTGTATACAACTATATACAGTATAGTCTTGACGTTAGACAGCATCGTACGGTGGTACGGTATATCGGAGTTGTATTAAAAAGAAACCAAATACGGTTTATTTCAGTAAATATCTACGAATTAAAATTATTATCAGGAAAACGCGCAGAAGTAATTTAAGAGAGTAGTATTGCTTTCTTCGTATAGTATAGTCGAGTATTGCAATTCAATTCTTTTCTCACATGTACAACAAATATTTATATTTCTTCATAGATTTTACATAGCTATCTTTTATTAATGAGCGCTTTTTTTCTTCATGAAAGCCATATTGTATTCTAAATTGATAGCTAATAGCTAATAGCTTTCATTAATCTTTTTCTTATTATGCTTATTTCACATTTGATTAAATTTATCGCAAAAAAAGATATGTAATTAATTAAACTACATGCAATATGTCATTAATAAATTGGAAACAAAGATAAGCACTCTCGTGCTTGATATGATCTCTCACGTCGTACAACAAATGTCTAAGGTAAATTATAAATGGAACTTCTTCAATTAAATTATCATTATTTTCATTGCAAGATGCTGGTAATGATATATTACAATGTACATACCTTTTCTGGCACTCTCAAATATGCATTACCTGAGTGTAGAGCCTTTCTATCCTAAGCGTAACCACGTGGCACGATTCTCTCCACGCGATATAAACCTAATAGAATCTCGCACGAGTACACGAGTAAAGATACACGACGCGGCAGCTTGTACGTCGTAAAACGATGCGTCGCCGCCGGTTTATAGTTTATAGTTCGAGTGCCTACGCGGCGGCGGCCGTGTATGATTGAATGGGGGAGGATTTAAAAGGGATCGCGCGCGCTTTTATGAGCGGTATTAGAAACGATGGCGTTAAAACGCCGCACACGAAGGTTTACAGCCCGCGGTACGTGCGCACACTAATTTTATACTAATTTCGGCGACCTGTTCATTTACTACTAACGAATAAAGGATATCCGGATATTCAAACGCTAGATATATAACAGATCTTTATGAGACTGAGAAAGAAGTGCCGTATGTAATTATGTATTAATTATTATATGTTGATACCTTGTTAACGCCATTATACGTGTTCCGTATCTTACGGATTAGAAGAGGCTAACGATGCATAAAAGTATTAATACAAACCGATTATTTCTCTTCACTTTTACGAACCTACGTAGGAAAAATTGCGCATGCGTCGCGCGATATATGCATAAAACAATATAAGCTACAAATTATTAGACATAATTTTGATAATTCGCAATTCTAACGCACCTTCGCTGTTTATCACAAAAATTGTTATTTGAAATTTAACGTATCAACGATATATATTTCTCGATATCAAAATGTCGGTATAAGAGTAGCGATGGTGCATTTTACATATATAACAAAATACCAAACATCTCGCGCACGAGCCCCACGTGTGTCGAAAAGAGGAAACGCGCGCTACACTCTCCGCGAACGCAGATACGAGTCTGCGATCGTTAGGAAAAGCGGGTTGAACTCGTAAACTCATTGATCGCGATAGCTCCTACAGCCTACAGTTGTCGTCGATAAGCGGGAATTCCCGCGTGCTCGCATTGTGTAACGCGCGAAACGTTAGCGCACGCTCGTGCGCGGAATGCATCTCTCGTCTCGGAATAATAACAATGCCCCGCGGGCCGCGAAGTCAATGTGGAGCAGCTGGGATCCACGTAATGAAAGTATGATTGATGATCGGACCGGGGCGCATCATTAGCTCGATACGAAGGAGCGCACCGAGAAGGATATGCACGTCTGCAAATCCCGACAAGTCCCGCGCACGGTCGTGCATCGTCGTCGTCTCGAGACGCATTCTGTATTAATGCGACTCCATCCTAATACGATTTCTTTGCGTACATTCTCAGGTGAGAAAAGTTATGGCACGATTTGAGAATACGCGCGGACAGACAGCGGTCGGATTTCTGTATAATTAATGAGAAAACTTGCAAAGGGAAATTGAGAAATTTGATAAAATATTTTAATGTTTCATGAAAATTATATATTGCTTATTATTTGAATAGGTAGAGAAATATCTTTTTATGCAACAAGTATTTGCTTATTCATTTTTGATTATTGCATATCATTAATAGCACTCAAAGTAATCAAATTAAAAAGTTTCAATGAAAATTGGTAAATTTAGTGATAGGATAAAATTCGAAGGTGTCTTAATCGATAGTGTAAAACGTAATCGACGTTCAAAGGAGAAATAGCAATTTCAGCACTGCTACCTAAAGATCACGGATTGGAAATATTTGAAAGATACATTTATCTCACTTCCGTTGGAACAAAATCTGCCCTGGGGCCTAATGCTTCGGCTATTAAGCTTTAATGGACTGCTGATCGTCGATGGAGAACAGGAGAGAAGTAGGCGGGAAGGGATACAGACTGGGTCTCTAAGGAATTGGAAAAGCGAGATTGGAGTCGCGAGGTGTACGAACTTGGTGAACCCTCATGATACGCGCGCGCGTCTCTCTCTTCCCCTCCCCCCCCCTCTCTCTTTCTCTCTCTACCTATCTTTCTCTTTTTCTCCGTGTCCATTTCCATCCATGAAAATAACCTGCACGTCATTCTCTGGCTGCAATAATCAAGCGGGACGTGGGGCAGCGTGGGACGCCCTCGTCCCGCGTGTAGCTCCATCGATTTCAATCGCGCGCAAAAGGTGTGCTCTCTCTCTCTCTCTCTCTCTCTCTCTCTCTCTCTCTCTCTCTCTGGTAAAACTGGTTTCCCAGTCGGAGCGCAGGCGAGAAAACGGAGGCGATGGAACCGACGAGCGGAAGGGCTGGAAAGGTCGTGGGTCGCCTGTTTGCGGCACGATGGAACTGTGATCAGGATTGACTCGGGATGATAATCTGGCGTACACGGGTTTCCACTTTACCCGATACGAACGACGACGTTCAGGTCGTCGGGCTCTTGCTCTCCTCGTCCCTCAAACCCGCGAGCCTCTCCCCCGTGCCACTTCACTCGCGAATATCTCTTTAGCTATCGCTCGAATTCGCACTGGCGATACGTATGCGTACTGCGATTATCAATGACGCTGACTCAGTGTAAGAGGAAAACGTTGCTTGATAGCATAGATAAATGTTGATATATTATTTGATATGTATGTGTAGATATAAAAAAATTTAATAAAGCAAAATCTTCTAAGATGTAAGCAAGAAAAAATTTTCAACTGTCTGCGGAAAACTCACCAAGTAATTGGTGTCAATTTGTGTAAATTCTATAGTATAATATCGACTACACGCCCGTGAGTTTGAATAAAATCTGGGGATACGGAGACGTTTATGATACTCGCAGAGAAAATTCTCAGAAAGACATTTGTACATTTATTGCACATAGGTGCACAATACATCTTCTATCCAACCTACAAAAGCACGGAAGCAGGTTGCAGGTCATCATTTGCAGAAGTCTGCGAGAAGCGTGTGCGTCAACTCGAAAGGGGAGAGGGAGAGAGAGAGAGAGAGAGAGAAAGAGAGAGAGAGAGAGAGAGAGAGAGAGAGAGAGAGTCTTGCTATCCCAGAGAGCGCGTTTCGTGGATACGTTTGGATGGTGAATGGTGGATAAAATGCCCCTAAAGCCCAGTTTCGACAGAGCAAACAACCCGTAACTCAGTGAGTGTTTATGAGGGGACCAGTCGTAAAAATACGAGGCGAATCGGACTCTTTCTTTCTCTCCGCGTTTCGACCGTTTAGTTGGTTCACCCTCGGCCGAACTTTCCTCGGGTGTTCCTTTCCACGATGCGGGACAAAGACATAGCCGACCACGGATAAGAACATGGGAAAAAGACGGGCCGTGGGAGGCTACAACTGATAGAGCGAGAGAGTTTCCACTGTGGCGACGGGAGCATGTTCCTCGATCGTAAAACTCGGTCTGATCACCGCTACCAATTATCCCGCCGTTATCCGAATGTTATCCGAACGTTATCCGGAACGTTATCCACGGTACTCCACGAAAGAACCCTCTCACCATCATCCGAATCACTACCGATCCCTTGAACCCTAACCGAGAGAAAACGAGAGAAAGAAAGAAGGAAAATAGTTCTACCCTAAACACGAAGACCCGTTGTTGTCGGCTTTTACTGCAAACGAAGTGATTCTCTCCTCGTAAACGCGTCGTCTTTACAGATTATTCGACAAAGAAATATATTTTCCTGATATCAAACTTTCAGTTTCGGCATGTATTGATCTTTTGTAAAATTATTTCCGCACACAAGGAAAGCATTCTAATTTTAATATCAATTATGTTGAACATCAAAAAATAATTATAAAAAAATCCCTTTTTAGTAAGAATTTTCTATATAATCATTATGAGTCAAGGATAATGCATATTAATTATTTATTACAATCTTTTAATTTTAAAGTTTAATTTATTTCCAATTTATATGTTAAAAATATTGTTAAAAGATTGACAGTTGTGCAAATTGTACAAGTCTGTTATTCATTCGCATGATGTGAGACTACGTAATAATACTTTCTAAATCACGAAACGGAATGATTGTCGGACATGATATTAATCAGACACGCAAGAGAGAAGTGAAATTCAAATTTCCATCGTGAGCGTGGAACGACCGATAATCGAATCACAAAGTGATTTGATTTGAGAGAGAAACGACGGATATTGCGGATATACAAATATATACGATGCCACAGGTTTTATTCGATTCGAATGTTTCGTTTATTGAAGAATAATATCAAGAATATTATACGAAGAGATTGAACATCTATTACATGAGATAATAAAAATGGTAGTAAAACTAAATTAAATGTGGCTATTGTACTAAATTGTCAAATTATAATTGTACCATAAAATCATTCGTAAACCATCAGCTGTTAATCAATATTTTATCTGAAAGATTATTTTCTATAGTAAATCATTTAAAAGGTTTAAACAATCATCAGAGATTAATATATTTTTAAAAATTAAAATTGTATTGTATTCCAAATTTTAATAATATTAAATAATTTCAAAATACATAGAATTATCTTATCATCACCTTATCAATCAGCTCATCATCAATCACTTTATTGAAAAAAATAAATTTGATCCTATTTGAAAAAAAAAAATAAACTAAGTCAATTCATAATAATTAGAAAAAAAATGTTCATAAGGAGAATAAATATATTGGTGATATATGTCCGGCACAGATGGCACAATATTGTCTGTAGTGTTGTGAGTGTACGTGTAAATGTCTGTTGGCTGAAGTGGATTCATCTTACCGGCTCGATTACTCTGGTCGATCATCGGTTGAACGATTCTACGTCTCGCGTTAATAAACCTGAAACATACAAACGAAACAAAACCTTAATAAAATAATCGAATTAATATCTAAAATTTTTTATATTTAAAACCTAAAAACAGAAAAATATTAATGCAATATATTTAATCCTGTTGTTCAATCCTTTTGGATATCATGATAATGTTTCTATATGCAAAATGTTTAAATAAACAGTGATAATAGCACATTTTTCGTATGCAGGATTAAACTTAGTTGAAAAATCCTCTATCACTTTGGAAGTTTTCGCATTTAGTAGTTATTAATTAATAAAAATTGTCAAATGACCGCATGATCCGCCGCAAATGCAAGCGAGATACGATCATCCATCCACGTTACGCGCGTGCTAGAAACGCGGCGAGATGTTTGGAGTTGTGATTTACAAATAATAGAATATTCACTTACGGTGCACACCCTATATAAGAAATTCACTTTTTTGTTTTGTTTTGAAAATACTTTACGATCTTTTATATTCTCGCATTTTATACGCAGCACACACGATATGAAAGAACTTGTTCCGATGTCCGCTATATCTTTATAACAATCAAGGAAAAAGCGAACGGCAACTGACTCGGGAGATGAACGAGTAAAAACAAAAAAAATCCGATAAAGAGGAAGAAAATCCTCGATACGTCATTAGCCGCATTGAAGAAGCTTCCATGTGAGCGCTTTCCAAACAATAGATCTGCGGTCTGTTTCGATGTTGGTCGAAATCCAAGAGGGTGGTAGGTCAATACAATGTGAGATAGGAACAACTAGGGAGAAGCGGTAGAGTGAGTGAGATGCGAAGAGGAAGGGCGTACGTCAGCCGACGTCAGCGTCGCGGCGCCCTAATGGGCGCAGACGCCGGAAGTGATTGGGTTTCTGCTCGACTGACTCGAGCACACCCCCTTCCCGTCGTGGAATACTCCAGTTCCCTACCGGAGGGAAGATGAGGAGGACATAAGCAAGCCCCGAAGAAGCGATGGCACCCTCTCTTGTTTTGCAGCACATCTTTCTTGCTTAGTCTCACGCCTGGTCGATTCCCACAGGAGACTCTTATGAATAATAATTATTAAACTCTCATCGCACATCTCGCTCTTATTGCCAGATGCACATGGCCATTGTCGCAGTTAAGATGCAAGCAGTGCCTGTACATCGTTCGATAAGTCAAAGAAGCTTCGTTCGACTGTGAATGAGTATCAAAGGATTTCAGAAGCGATTAGCGTACGCATGGAAGCGTAGAAATGATCATGAATTTTGATAATGCTATTAATCGGACATCAAAATGCGTTCGCAACAAATGTTCTCGCATTGTATACTACAATATTGATACCATCGTAATTCCATAGTTGTACATTCGATATAATATCGTAGAATTACATAAATATATATTACTCAAATATTATAAATTTTTTGCGAGATAAAAATCTTTGTAAAAAGAGACATTATGCATAAAAAAAAAAAAAACTATAAAAAAAAAACTTTGCGGTACAAACGCAGATGCAACGCGACAATAGTTACATGTAATCGCTTTAAAGTCAAGACCTCGGCTATCGTCAGACAAAAAAGTATCGCCGCGTATGAAAAGCCGAGAGACCCTCTCTAGTCCCGGATACTTGTAAGCGCCTCTGGTTCCTCTTTGGCGAGGTAGGCAACGTGTCACAGCCAGCTGACTACCGCTAACCATCCCCGCCCTTCCACTCTAGCAGCCACCGCCGCTGCTGAAATATCGCTCGAACAATGGCGCGCAACCCTCTAACCAAAGCGAGAAAGAGAAAGACAGAGAGGAAGAGACGTGGGGAGAGAGACGAAAATGTGTAGCGACTTCCCAAACTCTCTCCCAAGAGTTCGGCCACCCTGGCGAAAATCAACGAAAATATCTTCGCCACCGGAAAACTTAAGCCCGCCACGTTGCGGAGACACGACAAAATTTTACGGTCGATATAACATATCGTTTCTCTTTTACATTCATCGATAAAACATTAAGTGATAAGACTTCACTTGAAAGAATAACTTTGCTGAAATGAAAAAGATTTAGCTGAATATAGACCTGAAAATAATTTTGTCGGACCATCAAAATAATTATATAAAACATTCAAATTGATTGCTAAAATAAAGATTTCCGCAATATTGTCTCATCTGTTTAAATGTCCTATGTATTTATTTTAATGTTCCAATAATATTATATTGAAATCTGTATCTAATACAATTTTTTTAGCTACTTCAGCAAATCATTCTTTTCGTATTAATATATCTAGATCAATAATTATAATAGAATTTCTCATAATTTCGTTGTCCGTTAAATAAATTTTTAATAAAAATTAATAAAATTTTAGATATTAAAATTATAAATATAATATTTTTGAGATTGCTTTTTTTTTTTAAGCCTAAGATATTTATCAACATGTCTATTATCCAGAAGATATAAACGTTGATAAAATAATCGTCATCCAATCAATCGCGAATCAGCGAACCCTCCTGATATCAAGAGGGATCCAAAACGAGGTGAGCATATTGTTATCGAGGTGGTCGCCGAGTCACTCTAGATGACAAAACACTTTTCATCGCGCCCTCGTCAGGGCTTTCAGGATTTTAATGTAGTTTTGATTATGAATTTGGTGGAAGACTCTTTCACCATATATATATATATATATATATATATATATATATATATATATATATATATATATCGTAAAACGAACCTGCGGCTGAAAAAGCTTGGGCGCATTTAAATATATGGAAGAATGAAAAATGGTCCAAACAGTTTCATCATCGAATTTTAACTTTGTACGAAATACCATTGAATCGATTACTTTGAAATAGAGATTAAGAACAAAAAAATATTTCATTTGTTTCTATACAATACAAAAATATTTTTGTTTTTTTGTTCTTTACGGTTTCTGATAAAAAAATGTTTCAGTTTCGTTTTCATCCCACCAAAACCATTAACAACTGGCAAAGCGAACCAAACGGACAAATTGAATGAGTCCTTCGGAAATCGCCAGTGAATTACAAACGGAATTTCGAAGAGCGATGCACGGGAATTATTGACAAATCGCCGACGTTCGGAGCTTCCTCGGTATCGTTAGTAGTATCGTTGTTACTTTTTAATGGGGATCGGGAAAACGAGGCAACCAACAACATATGACATGTTTCCGCGAGAAAAACATATACAACGCAGCGCATTGGACTAGGAAACAAATGTCTTTTGTACTGACTTTTCATATCGTGACTAAATTTAGTACATTTATAAGCACATAGACAACTATATTTGTAATTAATAACAAAGTTTCGTCACAACGCATCCCTCTCTTACTCATTGCTACTTATTGAAAAATTATCAGGTTGTTCCGCTATTACCAATTTTTAATTAATAAATGTGTAATGATATAATAATCATCTTTGACAAAAGCTTCTCATTTCGAAAAGGACGTTTGCACGCATGCGTCATAGGCGCGCGTGTACGTATGTATGTATGTATATGTAGTATAGTTGTATTTAGAGAGCTTTTCCGAAATGAGAAAATATGATGCGAGAAGTAAAACGCGCGAGAGAAGAGCGTCCTTCATCGCGCTACGCGAGTGCGTGAGTGGAGTGGAGTAACGATGATTACTGTCGCTCTAGCGCAGCATTTACTCTCCGACGGCATTCGCAATTATCGGGGAGCTTCCATTAGTTAACTGCAGTCGATACGCAGTGCACCGGGTCCTCGCATCAAAACATCATTACTGCCCGGACACGGGAGCGCGAGAGCCGCTGTACTCGCAGTACTATTGGTAATCAATTTCGCTCCCGTGGCGTACTACCGGTGAGAGCCGCGCTAATGCGAGGCCTCGGCGTTCGCGTCGCATTACGGGAAATCGAAAAGGCAGTCTCGTAATGATTACGCGTTAGGAAACGAATCGAGTGGCAAGAGTACAGGCAGGTGAGTTGCCGTAAAAGGACTGTTTTAATTAGAAATCGAACGCGAGTGTGCGCGCGAGTTGAAGTAATTTTCTTCGTCGGAGGAGAAAAGAGATTAAAATAGATAAGATGCCTCAGAGAAAATAGCACATTGTATTGTTGTTAAAATTATCAAAATCTATTACTATTAAGTTCATGGAATACGTCGCTTCGTCTAACGAGGATTTCAATCAATACAGAGTGGAGTAATAACGGTGCAATTATTTTTATCGAATTGAACCCTCCTCCCCCCCCCCCCCGTTGTATGCAGCCTGTAGCGTTAGATTATTTGCGTAATTATCCCTTCCTGCATCGCGAACGCAGTTAATGAGGATCTGACCTCGCAATCCAATCGGCAATCGATTTTTGCCTATGTAAAATTACGGACTAGTCTCACTAATGCGAGTTGCTGTGGCATCAGAGAAAACAGCCATCATAAGCATTGCATTCCACAAAATAAATGCTTATTAAGAGTCAGTCGTATAGATAAAACGGATACATGCACCGCTTCGAATTTCGCATTTAAAATCTACAAATATCAGACGAGTAGCAACAATTATTCGACAAATCTCACAATAGACAAGTTGTTATAAAACTCGGATTTTACAAAGTATTTTTTTCCTCTTTTTCTTCTTTCTCTTTCTCTCGCTGTTTTTAAAAATTTATTTTTTGAGAGTAGATCTACATTGTTTCTAATTTAATCTGTTTCAACTAATTTAACGTATATAGAACATGAAAAAAGTCATATATATATATATATATATATATATATATATATATATATATATTCCAAAATGTTATCATCTCTTTCTTTTCCAGTGATAAAGTTATAAAATAAAAGAGCACGATGCGGGCGTGTATTTTCTTCGAACCATCGTATACTTGCTTTTTTCAAAACATTTTGTTGCATCGCATAGAAAGCTCGCCGCTTGAGCCCGTGCGATCAAACGAACGGATATAAATCTGAGCGTTCATAAGGCTGGCATCGACCGCCGTGGCAGTGCATTTACGATCGATAAAATCATTTTATCCGAATATAATGCGCCGATCGATTCACGCGCCGCTCCCGGCAAAACTCCTCTTTTTTTTTTTTTTGCTCGCTGTTTTGTTCTCTCTCGCGCCGTCGATCGTGATCGCAATTTTATTGTAATGTACATACTCGGCCTGATCGCGTCTCGCTCGTTGCATCTCTTCAAAAAGCGCGCGGGCTCGCGAACAAACGAATCGAACCCTACGCGATACATAATTCCCGTTCGACAAATTCAATGAGGATTGCGGACCGTCGGTATCCTTCAACCGTGTAATCGAGTTTCCTGCAGGCATCGTTGGCAAAATCGCGCAGGGTGCGCTCGTCCCGACTCGATTCTGGAATCCGAGGGTTGCTGTCAGCCATCCCGAATTGAAAATTTGCATTCACGATTGTTACACGACCGAATTGAGAAAATATTCACATGTTTTACGAAACATTTATTCTCCTTGAGCGTTTAAATTATAATTTGTTTAAAAACTATGTAGAAAAGAATAATGTAGAGAAGTTAGTAAAATTGTAGAGAAAGAAGAGTAGTAGAATAGTAGAGAAGAAGAGAAGAGAGAAAGAGCCGTGCGACAATGAGAGATTCGCATGACAGTGCGAGTAAACTGCTGCCGCGCGAATTCCCGGTGGCCGCAAGGGCGTAGCGATATAAACGCCGAAAACGCGCGGGGCCGGCGATCGCGCGTATCGGATACGCGTAGACGGGTTATGTGTGTCAACAAAGCGATTTAACACGCGACGTGTCACTGATAGCTCCCGCCGTCGCCGCAACGGCCGCATGGCTGCCTGCGTCGCATCGACGTGCTCGGCTGGACGTGTGCACCTCGGCTGCGTTTAATCTATGACTCTGCTGCAACGCTTTTTCGGAAAATTCCTATCCCGCGCACCGTCCACGCTTCCTCCTATTCCCTCCCCCCCCCCCCTCTCTCTCTCTCTCTCTCTCTCTCTCTCTCTCTCTCTCTATCTCTATCTCCCTTTTCCGCTTTACTCCTGTACATTGCCGCCCCCACAGCCCCCTCTTTCGTTCCCCCGGAATTTATATAATTGTTTTGCCTGGGTCGCCACTAAATCGTGTCGCAGAGCGCGATAGCGCCGGCGCGCCGTTTCGCGTTGATGTTGATGGCCGTATCGGTGATCTCGCCAATAAAAGGATCGAGAGGTAACATCCACGCCGCTCGATATCTGCGTATCTGCCGCGATCCGCGCCTGTCACACTATCCTGCTTGCTCGTGGTGCATGCGTGGACTCCCTTCGATTTTTACACGCCAAGTTCTGTTTTAGAGCAATTGTTTTCCCGGTGTGAATGGTGTGGCAGGCGCCGGCTATTAGATTCGCGCGAATGCAAAGTAATTTTGACAAATTTGAGATTGTCGACAAGACCGATGAGTCCATTTAAAAAAAATCTCTTCTCCATTTCGCATCGACGTAATTTCTCGGTCATTTGTGTATTAAATCAACGTATTGTCAATCAGACGTCGTCGATTAATTCCAATGCAACGGATCGGTCGTCGATTCAAGGAATGCTCCATCGCAGTAATAGGGCAGATACCAGGCCACGTTGCAGTCATTTCAGCCTCCGGTCTAGCCCCCAAGTATGGAACAGAACTGCTCGTTTCGCAAAGGCAAGTTATTGGGTCCACAGCTGTCGCAACCCTCGTCGCCAGTTGTGGGGCAGCGGCGGAGTACTCGAGTCGATTGTCACCGGCCACCTCGTCGCCGGGGTCAGACTCATCTCGTCGCCGTCGCCGTTGCCGTCGCCATCGCGCCGAGGGTTGATACCACTTGCTTGCGTCACACCTAACACCCTCGCCGTATACTTTCCTCTGTATGCTGCAACCCCTGGCTATTCCCCTACAGCCCGATTTTCACCCCATCCACCAAGTGGCACCCGCGCAACGCTGGAGTCGACGGAGGCGTCAGCTTGTACAGTCTCTTAAACTCTGGCTACGAAGCCACTATATGTACCAACTGCTGACGCCGTTATAAACTGCCAGCCGCCCTTTCCGTTTTCCCACTCCCGCAATCGCGCACGATATCCGTAGATGGCGGAAATGACGATGTCTCGTTTTCTCACAATTTCATATTTCATCGAGTTCTCTAAATTTACCAAAACTGTACTTGACAATAATCGTAATTTCCTTTAGCTTGCTCTGAAAAATCATCATCGTCGACCACACAATGATCCTCTCTTCTTTATTTGACTTTTAACTTATTCTCTTTGAAGTTTAGAATTATATTTATTTCTTTATTATAAAGTTCAAAGTAAAGATTTTAAGAACGTAAGAAGCCTATTCTTAGAGAAAGACATTTAGGTTTTAGAATCATTCAAATATAATAATTTTCTATTGTATTATGATTACTTCTCATAAAAAAAAAAATTAGTACATTCCATTCTGAAGATGCAGTTTAAATAAAATACTATTACACAGATAGATGCCCGTCATCATTTACAAAAGAGGCTCGAAACTCGCGCAAAGTTGTTGGAAGAAATTGCCGCAGTTACCACGTCGTTCTTGACGCAAATGCGGTCGTTGTTTAGTCAGGTAATAGTACAGTCGTCTCGTTACTCATATCAGAGCACGCAGTCTCTCTAACCGATCTCGGTTCCATCTCCGGACGCGGTTTATCCCGAGCCTTCCAGCGTATTTTATTTAGATTTCACAAAAACGCAGAGCGTCGGGTGAAAGATAAGGGGTCGTTTAGATTGACCGCTCGTCCTCAGGATGGCCCTAAAGCGCCCCGTTTACCATCTCTCGGTCGTGAAATCTTTTCCCTACATCTCTCTCCACCATCGCACAGCGACATCGTAGACGTACGAAAGTGTATACATCTTCCTCAAAAAGCAGTCGCGTTTCTCATTTCGGAGGTTACGACTTCCTCCCTCTCGCGGCCTCCTCTCTGCTCGCTCTGTCCTCTACGTGTGTTTCCGTTACATATTCACTTTACAAGCGCGCGTGCTCCACTAGGGCCATCGCGGCCATCCTAGTCTCCACAATCATGGTGAGGAAACCAAGGCACGATTTTTGACTCCGGAGATTTAGGAGTCAGTGATATAGAGGAGGAATAAAACACATGTTCGGAGGGCTCGACCGTGGGAGGGACCCGACATTAGAGGATCGAAATTTTTATCCGCGCGAAATAGAATATGCGAGCATGGTTTATGCGTTTACGCCGCGGGGGGATTCACGCAGTCCGGACAGTTTTTTATATTCGTATGGTCTTTCTCTCCTTTCCGCCATCCCGTGGTCCCGC
Source organism: Pogonomyrmex barbatus (assembly GCF_055798465.1). Classification (NCBI taxonomy): domain Eukaryota; kingdom Metazoa; phylum Arthropoda; class Insecta; order Hymenoptera; family Formicidae; genus Pogonomyrmex; species Pogonomyrmex barbatus. Next base: position 6,807,338 of record NW_028297114.1, on the reverse strand, counting down.
GCCGCGTACGCCTCCGCCGAACGCGCGCTGTAGGGGCTCGGCGCTGTGTGTGTGTGTGTGCGCGGAATTTGAATCCTCTTGTAATAAAATCCGGGCTTTATGCGACGGCTTACGATATCCCGCTCGCGCCTGCGTGCAGCTCGCGCACATTTACCTACGAAAAAGTGAAATGTATATACAGGTAGGTTACACGTGCGTATAGGAGATACCTGTCTCAGTTCGCTTGTCCGAGTATAAGTGTCGCTGAACACGAGCCACACCAGATCTCGCCCGGCAGATGTAAATAATACCACGAAATCGCTACCAGATACCTACGCCTCTTTTTTGCATTTTCTTCTTTTTTACTTTTTCAATCCAATCGCGCTCTGTTCAACCACGCTATCACTTCGTGCAGATCGTACAGATTGTACGATGTCGAATGCATCAGTACGTGCAGTGCTCTCGTAAACACGAAAAAGTATACGATAATTACAACTGTCGACTAGCAATTTCCTATTTATATTGTCATTACGTACGATAAAATGGCATTATTATATAATTTCACAATTATAAAATAATCTTTTTTACGATTGTATGATTTATATGATTTATCAATTATTGAATTCATTTCTTCATTCTTTATTCCCCTTATATACATTTTTCTTAAAAAATCATAATTTCTAAAAATAGAATATAACTATACGAAAATTCGATGTAGTTTAACATAAAGTGTAATAAAAATAAAGCGATACAGACGAAAGAGGCAATTTTTTATGGCTTGATAGCACATATCTGCTTTTGTCGCGGTGCGTCTATCATGCTTGCACAGAATTGCTTATAAGATAAAGAAAGAAAAAGAAGAAAGAAACGTTGAACACGAAAAATAAAAAGATTGGCGGAGTCCTGCAAGTCCTCTGGTAATTTGTAATTCGCAGATGGGAAGCGAAAAGATCTAAGATATCAGAAAGATTTAGTGGAGATGAGCATAGCATAGATGAGTAGACATGGCATCGCTTGTGTCGGAGATTTTTGCGAATGATGTACCGATATCATGCGCGACTTTAACGAGAGAAAATTTAAAATCATGTGACGCAATTCTTTGCTCCATTTGATACTTCGTCCGTACAGCGATGTAATAAAAATGGGGGACATAAAGATGTAGGATTTGTATACGTTTTCCTTTATACTTTCCGAAATGATCTTCTGCATCAAATGCATGGAATCAAATTTCTCTTTAATTAATAATATGGGATGGGATCGTCTACAATCGCGCAATACGATTACATTCAAATATTAAACTATAAAATTAAACTTTGATACGTTAAACTACTTATTACAATAAATTAATGACGTCCATAAAAACAATTAGCGTTATAAAAATATACACATTTTCTCAAGCTCATAATTTAATTCAATTGATTAAAATTTAGCATGTTATATCGGCAAATTAACAAACCCTTTGAGTGTAGAAAAACCATGTTCGGTCTCAGAGCGTAAGCTCTTATTAACTAATACAAATTCACGTCGTGCGTGATGTAAGAACTAACTAGTAATGCAACGCAACATCCAGGGTGGCGTATAATTACCCGGGATGGGCGGGGACGCAAACGTTGATAGCGAAGTCGAAGTAAATCGGATTACTCGGATATCATCTGCGTAATGTATGTATGCAGGCATGTATACACGACGGCTGTATATACAGGGTGGCGTGGTAGGAAAGGGAGGGCAGCGGCAACAGCAGCGGCAGCGGTAGGGTGTGCTTCTCCGCTCAAGGGAAATAAGGGTGGCGCGACCCGGGAGATAAAGGGTGCACCAAGCAGGCGGAGGGCTACGTACCCCGGCTACGACATGTTTTTCTAGACAATTTGTTCGGCAACATTAATCACACCGGGAGCATCGCGAGACGCGCAAGCGTCAGTAGAAAGGGGCCGTCGTCATGGAAAGCGCAACTGATTATCGCGATCTTTCCTCTTCTTCGCAAGCATTTCGGCGCGTATCGTATATAGTATATACGAGAGAAAAAGGAGAGGCGAAGATCTCAAAGCAATCTCGGGCACAAGATAATCGATATAACTGAGATAATAAATAAAAAAAAAAAAATGTATTTTTTTTCACGGTCGTCATGTGTTATGCAAAAAGTCACATGTTTTCGTGGATCGATCGAAATGTCCCAATTACGTTCTTGCGCACGTGGAGAACGTAATTAGTGATTTGGAGAGAATGGGTTCCTGCTGGCTCGCGAAAATTACGTTCCTTATCGAGCGTACGCTCGTAACTTCAGATTAATCCGCATTTATATTTTAAGCCGCGTGCCCCGACCACGTACTCGAAGCAGCTGCACAGCGACGTTGCCTCCTCCGCCTCCTTTACTTCCACGGAAACTACGACGCAACACACAATACCGTGAGATGATTATCTGGAAAACTAATTTTGCCGACGCGCGTGTTGTTGCCCACCACTCTCCTCCGCCGTCCGCGTGCGTTGCCCTTCAATTCCCTCGTCGTTGTACTGCAGCTGCTTAGGTTGACGCAGCTAAAGGTGGCGGACAACGAGGGACAAACGGGTATTGTTGCAATCAAAAGTCTGAGAAAGAGACGATTAGTCGTGTTACCGCAGATTCTTTTGCTCTCACGCTACTCGTCATCTCGTCATCTCGTCATCTCAGATCTTTCTTTTTTCGCTTTATTTAGAAAATTATTAATCTGTCGAGTCAATTTAGAAATTAATATTAATGTTTTTCGCAACGTTTTATAAACTTTTTCAATTTCTTTTGTCTTTTGTCACATTATTATGACTTTTTATGACTTTAACTAATTGGAAACACGCTATTAATACTCACAAAAAGAGTATTAAAATCGCTTGAGTCTTTTGGTAAAGAAATTCTTTACTAAAACTTAATTCACTTTTGCTTATATACTTTAATACTCGATAAAAATAATCTATGTTGCAAAATATATCAACAATTTGTTTGTTGTTATTAAAATAAATTCTACGTGTACTTCTTGCCGTCAGTATAGCCATTTTACCAATACACATTTGACATAATGTATGGAAATTTCTTATAATGTCAATAGGTGTGCGTGAGAATACAAAAAAAGATGTCGATATGTATCATACTTGTACGCAACACGCGCAAATTGCGTACGCACGTTCGGGGGTACAGGGCTATTTGTAATTTTCATTATCTTGGCGTAAAAGGGAACATTTAGGTGTCGCGGCACGTAGGGAATTAATAGGGAAACTGGTCCTTCGGGGGTGGAAGCGCGGATCATTCGTTTTTGGGGATTGGTACGTCCTGTCTTTCCTTCTCATTCTTGTTTTTGCTACGATTGAATATTATATACAACAAAAAGAACATTTCTGTAATTTTTAAAATTTCAAATATCATTTCTTTGTTATGAATAGCAGCTAATGAAGCGAATCCAAGTTGCAAGGTCAAATAAAATTATTACTTTCGATAATAAAATATAATGATGAAAAAAATATGTTCGCAGTAAATAGAACATTGTTCTCGTTACTATTATGTTGTAAATGAAAAACATCTGTTAAAAATTTGTAGTAATCCATATCGATTATTGTTCAAAATTGTAGCTACGCTAAAAATCTCTCTCTCTCTCTCTCTCTCTCTCTCTCTCTCTCTCTCTCTCTCTCTCTAAGCCACTCCCGTTTGTTGATTCCAAACGCGCCGTCAGACGTCGTTCTCGGACGTAACAACAATTTCCCAAAATCTGACAAAATTGGTCCCGAAGGTTGGTGGAACGAGAGACCATGGACGGCCACGTAACGGCGTTTATTGGCTGCTTAAAGGCCGTTTCTATGCGCGACACATTGTCGCTAAATAATGCGCAAGGGCCAGTCTGTTCTTCGCCAGCCCTACACAGCCTCCAACCCCCATGGTTCCAAGATTTCTCTGTTGCTACTCTCTCTCTCTCTCTCTCTCCGTCTCTCTTTCTCTTACATCACATCCCATATTCTCTATACGCTCGCGAGTTTAGTAGTTGCTTGTGTGCGACAAAAGCTGCATACGACGGAACATGTCTCGATCGATATGCGGACCAAAATCTTCCAAATTCGAGGAAGAGGAAAAAATGCACCGTTGTCCGGCAGACATTTCTATGATAAAAAAAAAAAAGCAAAGAGAAGAAGATGATAACATAATAACTGAAAAAATTTTAGTAGATAGAGCACGTTATTGCTATTGATGTAAATAAGTACAAGCAGAATTCGTGCATTATAAGATATATAAGTAAGAGAGTTTTATCACTTTTCAGAGTAATTCACTAGCAGTTTCAAATCTTACAGATTCATAACAAACGAAAAACAAAAAAAGATTCGTAATTATAATAATCTTCAATGTTTTCCAAAATTACTTATATTGTTTAGCTACAAGGCGAATTATTTAACTAGATTTCGATATAAATTACAAACTTTTATTTAAATAATCGAGGATTAGTTTTTTTGTAAAAGTAATTATCTTAATGACTTAAAAACGTACATACTCAGAAGCAAAGGGCATGTATTCGATCAGCCATTACGTCGCAACTGCGCCATTCCGGTACATTAGGAGCAGAGCATAAAGCAATTTTCTGTCCATCGTCCCTCTTTACCGTGCATCGTCGAGGACGCAGAATTACTCACACGTAACACGCACCGGACGGACACATAGGAGGGCATATAACGGCGAGGTGATTGTGAAAGGGTCGAACTCACTCATCCCTTCATTCCACGCAGCCATGTTAAGCGCATGGCGAAGGGGTAATTCTCATTTGGGTGTAATCGCGCTCGCAAAACTCCATCACACTTTCCTAATAGAGCCCATGAGGGAACACACGAAGCGAATGGCTCTTCACGCGTAGCCGTTATATCGTACATTGATTTTGGCATTGTATTTCTGTGCTTTGTGTAAGGGAGGGGGAGGGAGAGATTATTGTGAAAGTATAAAAAGAAAAAATGGATTAAAAGATTAAATGAAATAAAATTTCTGATACTTGTATATATCTTAATACAACATGCTGTAGATCATACTGACTCGGTTTACGCTGTGAAAGACAAATTTATGACATATGTAATATTTCAATTTCATAGGAAAAAAAAAAAACTGCAAGAAATATTTTACAAATTGATGAGCAATCAACTCGCTAGAATATTCAGATATTCGAATTGTGTGGGCTCTCGCGTATTTACGACAGAAATTCAGAAGCATGATTTACGATATTTCTGAAACCTTTCTCCGATCAAGTTTTGATGAAATTATCCTACAACTATCAGATCGCCGTTTTCAATTTTATTTCGAAAAACCGAGCGTCGAAACAGCACACGTGCACACGTGCCGCATCCGCCGTTTGTACGGATTTTACATAATTTCTTTCGTAGCAAAATTTCGCGCGATAGTAGCAAAAAAGAGGCAGGACGCAGGGTGTGGCGGATTTCAGAGGAGGATTGAGATTATCGACGAGAAACCAAATCGGAAACCAGTATCCTAAGCACGGAGCCTCCTCTATCACTCCACGTGAGGCCGGTTACCATTGCCGTCTCCATTGCTCGTATGTAGTAAACGTTGTACGTAGCAAACATCCACCCGCAGTTTCCGGACCGTTGCCTGCCCTCCACCGCCTGTTTCTCTCCCTTCCGCTTCTCCACGATCGCGTTTGCCATCACGTAACTCCTTCTCCTTACCGCTTATAACCGAATCCAGCATGGGAGCACGAAACACGTCCGCAAAGCAAAAGGATCTACGTTTCAGGACCGGGAGATAATCTCCGTTAACGATTGCTCCGGCAATTACATTGCTGGATGAGATAGGAGGAAGTCGTTATTCGAATATCTCTCCATGAGGGAATTTGAGAGGTCCGCGAAAATACATATTTAGGAAGATATCCTTAAAGGACGCGAGTGATGTACTTAATATCGTTTATATCGTTAAACCACTACTGAATTTTAGATAGATGGAATTTTAGTAAATTCGAAAAATCTCAAATCAATCGTTGAAATAGTAATCTTACTACATTCAGACTAACTGCAAAGAATGTTTTCGTTCTAGAAATGTTAACAAAAAAATTTAAAGAGTTTTCATTCAATTATATTATTATACATAATATTTCACATTATTATTAATAATCCCGTTCTATCAATTAATACACACAAGATTTGTAATTGCGCAAGTGCGAATAGTTTACGTGTATATGAGTAAATGAGGCGAATTTGGTCGATCGTGGATGGCTTAGTTGCCGCGATGGCACACCTGTGGAGCAAATTTACGAAATGTTTACGATCGTCTGAAGGGGCGTCCGCGATCTCGGCTTCTGCCATTCTCGAATCTTGTCCCTCCGAGCACACAATGCCGCGTCGTCATTCGCTATTATTACGTCGTTGCTATCACCACCTCGTGGAAACAAGGAGGTTCTCTCCCTTTTTTTTTTATCTACCGTTCACTCCTCGTCTCGCTCGTTTTGCAAACCAAGCGAGACCAACCCGAAGCACTTATAATGGGTATAACATTGATAACAAAATATTGCTCGCTGAGATTATCGATCTTCCGATATGACGCGATGTGTCGTCTTTTATTTATGAGACTCTTCCTCGTGAAGCACGATCGGCGAAAGTTGCCGAGTGAATTAATCGTCGTTCGTTACCTAACAAAGTACGCGCGCGCTTACAATTGGATTTTATTTATGGATTTTATTCAGAATGTATATAGGTATATCAATTACAAAAGGCGTGCCCGGAAAGCGCGAGAAGATCGGCCCTCTCTCTCTCTCTCTCTCTCTCTCTCCCCCTCTCTTCGATTCTCAGAGCCGGCCTGATCTCCTCCCTCTCTTTTCATCCTGAGTTATGAATGTGCCCAATTACATCTTAAAAGCTGTGCTCCATTAATTTTCACAGCTGCTGCCGCTTAATTGGGAGCCCGGGCCGATAATAAACCCCGGAGCTTGCACCCGGGGCCCACTACTGCGTTTATGGCCTGCGAGAGTTCCACAGGATTGTCGTCGTCGCAGACGATCGCATCGATCGGCCACTGGTTTACCCTTGTCGTTCGCTGTCGTTGTCTTTTACGACTCTGACCTTGATTCTGGTAGACGTCAGTAGGGTAACCGCGAAACTCGCCGTGGACGTTGTTTTCGAGGAATCGATAATGGACACGGCACACGTAAATTCGCGAGCCCGACAAAGCGTTTGGTGCACGTCGGAGACATCTCACGTTTCTAATCGCATGCAAAAATCTCGTTACGCCTTACAGCCCCTTACAGCCGTAGGCTGTCACAATTTTTACGGTCGCAGTGTCGCATCCGAAAGACGCGACACAGAATACTTAATCGGCCAAGGGAAGTTTGTTGTAATAGCTTGTTACTTAATGGCGTATCAAAGAAATTTGACCAACTTTCTTCTAATTAGTTAATATTTATGGCGTGAACATCTCGAGCAATATTCTTTGCTAAAGCGATAAAGCGAAATCTATATTTGCTGAGAATTTAATTAATAGAGCATATTTAACAATCTTAACGATCTTTCTTAAGGAAAATTCACGATTTTTGAACGCATAGCCCGATTGGTTTCATATTTGATATCGTATATTTTTTTTATAATGTGTCATATCGTATAATGTGTCGTATATTTAACGCATGTGCTTTAAGTTGTTTTATAGCGACGAATAAATTTACACGGTATCGCAATGCTCTTTTAATCGCACAAACAAGAAGGATTACGTTTGCATAAACACGTAATGACTCGGCCGTGATGACGACGATGAGTTAACATCCATAATAATATTTCACAAATTTTTGCGGCAGCGCCGCTCCAAGGAGGTCCGGCCGATCAAGAAGTCGGGATAAATTCGACGTGGTCATCGTGGTACCGACCATCAAACCGGTATTAAAAATAACTGATAGGGTCGTGGCAGCGATTTGCATGCGCTCGTTACTCGGTCCGAATACTCGCGCAAACCGGCTATATCTCGCGTGGCAAGAAAAAGAAAAGGAAAATGACGATAGTGTGCTAGCAAGCACGCGCGAACGCCGAGCTTAAACCATCATCGCATATCTGCTAATACCGGCAATATCTTTGTCGCGGTATGCCGCGAGGCTGTAGCGAGAGAGAACTCTTGGAAGACTTGGAAGACGAGTTCGAGTTGTCGTGGTGCAACTTTGTGTAGAAACATGGAAGCTTCGCTCGTCTTCTTCTTTCTTCTTTTTATTTTTGTTGAACGTGCGTTGGCAGTGCCGTGCGTTCCACCCACCGTCGCCGCGAACGGCTAAACTTCTCCTGGCTGGCTTGCAAAACGTCTCGCGGTAATATTACCTAAAGCAAACGACCAGGTAAGCCATAGCCGCGCCACCCAAGTGGACCTTGTTAGCACGGTTATCCTCGGAGATACACCACCCAGAAACCGGAGGAGCGTATACCGAAGCGCGCGTAGAGTAACGAGAGAGGAAGAAGCGCAACTTGGTTGACCACCGCCAGGCGAGAAAGTGGGTGTACAGGAAAGATAAATAGAGACTCCTTTTGTAGCTTCATTATCGAAATAAAGGGTAACGTCATGTTTTACCGGCTGGAACGAGTGGAACGAGTCGAGTTAATGAATATTTTTTAGTGAGTCACGTTCTCAGCTTTCTAAAAATAAAAGACTCTTCTTCGAGTCGCGTAAGTAACCGAGTATGATTTAATAAGGAAATATCTTTTATTCGGGCGTAGCCTTGTGTAAACGATACATCGAATGTAAAATTCAACGACCAATCAGTGACCGTGCGCTTCGAGCGTCATATTTATCTCACACAGAAATCACGGAAAAAAATATATCGAGTTTCCAGTCAAAACACGCTTCCTAGCGGTTTCGAACTGTCGTTCCAGTCACTTCGTTCTGAATGGTGAAGCCTGGCGAAATGGAACTTAGGTTGGGTTTTCACCGGCAGGGTTATGGGAACGAGTAGTGGGCGATAGCGCGCGGCACCCGTCGGTGATGCATGGGGTTGTCGCACGTTGAGTCATGTGTCATTGGATCGCTCCGAATCGGAGAGTGCCGTATGCCGTTGGGGTAGGTATATACGACGGCGAAGCTTTCTCCCCTATGAAATAAGAAAAGCAAGAGCTAGACGGGCAGAACGTAGAAGAGAGAGCGAGAAAACGATAAGAAAGTTAGAAGGAGGAAAAGAAAAGCAATGAGGGAAGGAGGAATCGAAGGGGTGGTGGGGCAATGGTCCGTGAACCACCGCCATGGCGTAATGACGCGGCTCTCCTTTCAAAGATTGCATCGCAGGAAAAGCTCGTGCAGAGCTGCCGTCCTCCTCTCCCCCACAACCTCTTTCCTTCTCCTTCTTCGCTTGTCCCGGAACACCCTCTCCCCGAACGAACGACCGCTTGGTTTCTCCTACAGAAATCGATACGATGGTTCCGAAGGAATCCGAAGGATTTTACGTTAAAATACTGCAGAAAATAATGGCCCGATATACCTTCCTCCGGTGCAGGATAGCGCTTCTTCGTTTGTTCTCTCTTCGTTTGCTCCCTCTCGCGCTTTATTCCTCTTTCGTCCTTTTTCCCCCCCCTTTTTTTTACATCGTTCTCCGTTTTTCGTCGACATTGTGTCTCTTTTCTCTAATTCTCTTTTTCTCTCTTCTTTGCACATCTACCTTCAGGTCCTTCGACCAAATTACTATGCACCAAGAGTACATCCCTCTAATTGCATCTCCATCTCGATCGGCTTCGACTGGCGGGAGGAAATTGGTAGAAAGGTAATTCATCCTGGTAGAAGATAGCAGGACACGTATTCTGGACGCGAAGGATTCTCGAAACAAATTCGCTAGCATAAATTATGTTTAGAAAATCAATTTGCGATTTTAATTTTGTAACTATAAAGATAGTTTTAAGAAATGCAAAAAAATTTCAGAGCAAAAATATATCTTTCAAAAATTTGCCAAATATAATAAAAATACAAAAGTTATTAGTATCCGTTAATAGAACTTAAAAGATATTCTTCAAGAGCAGAGAGAGAGAGAGAGAGAGAGAGAGAGAGAGAGAGCCACCAAGAAGAAAGATTCGAGATAACAAATAAGAAAAATTGCTTTCTTTTTTTGCTCTGAAATACGTCCCTTTGATTTGCAGCATTCAGACCATTCTTCTAATCTTATCGATTTCATTTTTATTCATTTTGCAGCGACAGAATAATTTCATTAATTAAAGCAGCATAAGATTTTATCTTATATCTCTCTTATAAAAAATAAATTTAACTAGACCTATATAGTTTCTTATATAAAATGTATTACTGTTAATATATAAGTGCATACATTTTAACAATCCAAATAAAGCAGTTTTAAATTATTCTCGCTTAAGTGTTAAATTGGAATTATAACGGATAACAAAGGACATCTCATATTCATTCTCTCTCTGTCTTGGACACATAATAATAGATTCTCATCTATTCTTAGTTAAAGTTGCCGTTGGTTATCTCAGATACATGCGATGACTTCTGGTTTAACCGTGAGATGTTTATTTGCGCTATCTATCAAGTCCGAAGTAACAGGACTGTCGTAGAATATTTCTCGAAGGCAATTACGTAGAAAATCAAAAGTGACATCTCTCTGCGAAGCGCGTTAGTAAAGCTAATTTTTACCGTTGATTGTGTCAGTCACATTGTGAAAAATTACGTTTTGTGTTAATCTAATTTAAACGCTATTCGTTAGATGCAAAATTTATTACGTTGCAGAATACATAAAAAAAATTTAAACCTTAAACAATTATTTAACTTAGTCATTAATAAAACTCAAACTATTGTTTAATAAACATCAATGTATAATTTGTTTATTAAAAAAAGAGACCGTTTATTTTATATTCCAAACTAATTCAAAATTCTTATAAACGAATGATTAACCACGCTCGTTTTTTTCGAACTCAGTTTATTCTATGGTTTCTCACGTTAACATATATATATATATACATATACATTTCTACATTTTTTAATATAAAAAGAATAAAAAATTGGAGCTCTTGCTAATAAATTGTGAAAATGCGGAAAGACAGCGAGCCAAAATTTATAACCGCACCACGACGAATATTTCGATGCTCGTTCCTTCTTGAGATCTTTTCACTCTTAGGCCTTATCAACGCCAACCGTCGAGGATTTTTTTTTTATTTACTCGCGAAGAGATGAAGTGTCGGTAATACATCAAGAATGAGAGATGTCCACGCGCCCTTCCTCTCGCCTAAGCCGCGTGCAAAGCACCCTTATGCGTGCGTTGCACACGTGCGTAAGTTGTACGCATGTATAGATTATATGTTCTCATTCCGTAGTATATGTGAACTCAATACGTAACATCCCTTCGAAACGTCCGTCTCGTCCCGTTGCGGAATTGCAAGGGAGAGTAAGATGATCGCGTGCGTACACGCGAGGAATCGATCGTGACAGCGACAGAACGTAGCGAATATACAATAGTAACTTTATTGATTTGGAATAACAATAATGCAGTAACTGCATTTTTCTTATTGCCATCTAATTACATTATATCAAAGGATATCAAAAACCAAGTCACCATCAGTTCACTATTAAACTTCAAAAAGTAAACGACTCGTGAAGACACTTAAAATTGCTATTGATCTTTCTTGTAAACAATTTAATTGTAAAAATCATCTGTTCGAGATAAAATTTTGCGTTAAACAATAAAACACGCACATTAAATGTCGAATTTTAATGAAAAACATTAAAATATATTTCAAAATAAAAAGCGCAAATTTGCGATTTTAGGAGGAAGAGACATATGTATGTATGTAGTGACGCAGCATACAGTCACGGTAAACTGAAAGTTTAATCCACGTATTTTCAAAGTTTTGCATTCCGCTCTGTTTTGCAGAGCAGTTCGTCATCTCGCTGGATCCGCAGTCGGGCGTGGAAGACCAGTCGGGACGTTGGCGGAGGTCGAGGAAGGAGAAGGACGAGCCAGGACATAGAGGACGGCGCTATGAGGTTGGGGAAGGTTCGATGGGAAGAGCAGGTTGTAGAGAGATGAGACAGGAGAAAGGGGATGGCAGAGCGTGTTTGCAGATCCTTTATCGGGCGCTTCAACCCCCCGATCCGCCGTTTCCCCCGTTCACCAGCAACTCTCGCGCGCTCACCACTACCTCCGCCTCCATCCACCCCTGGAGCGCGCGGATGGTTTGGGGTAGAGCGGCAGGCGGCGCGAGGCAGATAAGAGAATTGCACTGTCAAGCCGGAATGATATATTTGACCAACATTTCCATATAACCCCGGCAGAGGCGCTCTCGCGTATCACGCCGTTCTCTTACTCTCGCGTATTCTTCGCCTTCTCTTCTCGCTCTTCTATTTCCTCCCTTTACCACCGTCCTTCTCCATCCCTTTTCCTCTCTCGGCCCACTGGCGGCGGCTGGCTTGTGCTCTTATTTTCTCTCTTCGATTCCTCTCGTTTTCTCTCTATTTCCCAATTCGTTTTATCCGGTTCCTCGTACACCTTTCCTCTTTCTCTTCCTCGCGCATGATTCGTCTATTTCTCTTACTTCTCTAAAAGCTCGCTTCTATTTCCCTCGCTCTTCTCTTTTTCGACTTCCCGTTGTAACCGCTGCAAGCGAGAGACGCTGTGAAATTACGTTTGGGGTCAGCGCGCTTATTGACAGTTTTATACGCCGACATTCTTATTGCAAATCCGCTCATTCCCACCGTGAAGTAGCTACACCGGTAAACCGGGAGAGGGAAATCTTTTATCGACGCTATGTCGAACCAACGAAATTCTATTTTCAAAATAGATTTTATCGGCAAAATAAGCAATCTAGATAGAGAGTACAATTTATAAGAAACATTAATAATTATCGAATTAAGTATAAATTTATTTAGGACAAAACTTATTTTAACAAAATATCACAACTTATTTGACAAAATGCAAACGTTCAATAAAAATTCCTTATCAAGAAAAACAGACATACATTAATATAAAAGATTCAAGAAAACTAATTTATATGCGATAAATAAGAAAATCAGATTACAATATGTTAAAAGAATAATTAACAAAAAATAATTTTTATAATTAAATAAATAAATAACAAGTCTGTGTTTAGATAATGGATATGGCAAAAAATAATGAAGATAAAACGGTAATGAAAAATAAATGGGAAAAAAAAAAAAAAAAAATAAAAAACTTGAAAGAGCTCGAGAGAAGTGTAAAAAGAAGCGCGACAACGTCGTCTGGTTACTCGTAAAGAAACCACGCTCATCCTCTTCGTATCTTTTTACGCAAAGATGTGTGGGAAGTACATGCTCCGTGCTTTCGGAAACAACAGACCTACACAGAAGCGACGAATTATCGCGCCGCGGATAAGAGGCAATACAATTTAGATAATTAAACAGATATCAAGCGAGCGTTATCTGATGCGCTAAATGTAAAATAGCTCCTATGTCAGATCTCGCGCATTTCTTTCTCGAGAGCAATGGCGTCTATTTAACAAAACTTTTAGCTCCTTAAAAATTACAAAAAGACATTAAGCTTCGTAAATGTATTTCGACCGAGTCGTAAACGTCTTTATTGCGCTTTGGAAGACATAGAATAATCGATTAATCGAATTGTAGCGTGTGACAAGAAACGAGTGACTCCGGTGGCGGTCGGCATTCAAAATTAATCGATAGCAAGTTACGGGTGTTCAGTCAGTCGCAATCGATTCATCCGAACTCCTTTATCAAGTGAATCAGATCGGAATCGATCAGAAAAAACTTGTTCACTGAGACTGGCCAAGTCACTGTGACGAGGTGCTTTGTCCTGAGCATTTCTTCCTGCCAACGATCTATCACTCATACATATGTACTACGCTAAAATGTACAAGTGTAACATACAAAATATACATTACTATACATTTTGCAAATACGCGATGAATTAATAATATTTAATAAATATTTATATTTAATCAGAAATAATTTTCCACAATTTAACATTTTATTATTTTTCCGTGTTTTTTACCTGTTATATATTTTAATGTAAGCTGAGGAAACAAAAATATATCGAGTAGAAACAAAGATTGTTTTACACCGTTTTATCTAAGTTATCTTATATTTAAAGACACAAAAAATAATAATCTCTTTTCTTGTGTTGTACGCTTGAAAAAGAAAAGAGATAGATCGAACTTTTCATGGTCTCATACTATGCATGTATCGAGCGACGCGGATCGCAGCAGCGATTTGTCAAAGCCGGCGTGGCGCCTGTCATTCGCCTCTTTACAGCACGATCGTTAACGAAAAGAAGAAAAGGGCGGGCCGATCGTTCTCCAAAAGGAAAACAAAAAGGATCTGGATGTACGGCGATATTATCTTCTCTATATCGCGGCGCAAACTCCCTGCAGCACGGACTTGGGCCCCCCGGCGGGCTCTGCGTGTGTTAATTTGAATCGAGAGAGATTACGCGGAGGCGCCCCGTAGAGCGCAGCCATTTTGTATCAAAATGTCGATAAAGGAAGTCAGTGGTTTCAGTCCCTGACGACGACGATGGTATATGTCTCTCTGATTACGATCCGTCGCCTAATCGTCGGGTTTCGTGCCAGGATGACGTGACGCTACTGAGATCAATGGTAACTTCTTTTTACATTTATGCTACCTCTACATATAGTGAATATAAAATCATGGTAAAAATCGCGAACGCTCTTGGATAAGCGGAAACGTTTAACCGCGATTGATATCTGTGATAGGCATACAACTATATCTCTGGGTGTGATAACGCGATGATAATTGTGTAATCGTAACCTATTTAAAGGTAAAACTATGTACTCTTGTAGTTTATCTACTTCTCTTATTTACGCGACGCATAGTCCAAAACGTTATTAGCGTGATTTATATGAAAACTTGTGCCCATGTGCTGCGAAAAAATCCATGTCAAAGATATACGCTCGGAATTGCGCTTGGACACGCCAGCGTCAGCTTTTTATTAACTAAAGATGTTGCGTCGGTTGTTATCGCATGGAATTAATCTGCTTCTCTCGGCACGATTCAGCAAGCATTGCGTCATGCGAGAAAAGATCGATCCTTAGATCGGATCTACCACGGATGGAAACCCGTCCCCCCCAAAGAACGTGGTAGAGAGGTCGACAGGAATTTAGTCCGAAGTTATTGGAGTTTCTCTGTAGTACGTAGACGCGCTCTCTCTCTCTCTCTCTCTCTCTCTCTCTCTCTCTCTCTCTCTCTCTCTCTCTCTCTCTCTCTCTCTCTCTCTCTCTCTCTCTCTCCGTCTACGTACGATGGGAGCATTCCACGATGGGACTGATGTTGGCGGATACCTGCGGACGTTGAACCGTAACCAAAGAGATTTATTCGAACGAGCGCAGGCAGCGCCGAAAAGAAAAGAGCACGTGAGCCCGACGGAAATTTTTCCGATTCCCGCATTTCCAGCCGCCAAGAACGAGGCGCGAGTTTGCGTCGTCGAATCCTCGCGATTCTCGGTCCTCGTCTCCCGATGGCGACGAGAGATTTCACGGGGCAAGGGAAAAGAACATTCGCAAGAGATATGCGCGTTATATCATCGTCGACATCGTGTAATTCTACTCAACTGTACGCGATGCACTCTCTCTTCTCTTTCCGCGCGGCAACCCTCCGCACCCCATAAATATCTCTGAATCATCGTCGTTGTCTCGCTCGTAGTTCTCGAGATATCCGGACATGGTTAAAACACTTATAACGTCGTGTTTGTATCTCCGACACTGGTATATTTAATCGGGAAATTCCCGCGACATTCCCGATTGTGAAATTCGGAGGAATTGTTTACGATTAAATCGACCAGGAATAATGTTAATATTTGACGATATTAGTTCTCAGAAATAACATTCGTGAAATGATAATATAATATTTAAGGAATATTTTAGCCGACAAAGTTAAACGATAAAGCGTTAGAAGAAAGAATAATTAAAATTGCATACGATCACTCGAAATAGATGTACCCCCCCCCCCCCACACACACCAATGTAAATCAACGATTATATAAGCACATCTCACATCTCTAAGCGAATCGCGAGATATTCCCATCGGTTTAAATTTAATCGAACAGATATTCTCCCTGTAGGCCATATATCTCCATTTCGTTCTCCATTTCGCCACGCGAAAGATCGATCTCCCGAACCAGCCGTAAGTTCCAACACACATAGAACGATCGGCGAGCGTAACGGCGCGTACGACGCGCGATTTCCCGATTTCGCATTTCCTGACGATACGCGCGCGAGCAGAGTGCGTATTGCGGATACGCATCATGTGCACGCACGCAACAGCACGGGCAATCAAATGCTCGCCGGACCGTTTCGCGCGCTATTTGTCTCTGCGGAAGACGAGCGGACGCCGAAACGACGCGAAGCGATGCGGAGTTGTTGCCGTGGTCAATCCGGCGAACGCGAGCGACGCACCAATTGTTTGGCGCACGCCCGATTAAACGATCATTGTACGATTCCACGATGCGAGCGTGTCGGTCGCGTCGATGAACGACGGTAACCAACGCGGAATATTGCATTTCCACGCGAGAATCGTGTAGCGTGGTCCACCGCGGCCGACCGATGCTATCTATGCCGATCGCGTCACATCCGGTGCATGCCGGCGAAATTCGCGTCCAGTTTTCAACCAGCTATTCTGAATAACTATCGCTCGCGTAGATTTAAGATGAATGTTATCATGTGGTGCGACGTTTCGAGTGGCTTAAGTTTCAACTTCTATTTCACATCTTCCGACAAATTAATGGATTCGCATCGAAAGTTCATAAACCTCATCGGAATGCAATTATAAATAATTCATTACTCAAATATATAAACGTATAGATATATAATATATTACGCATAAATTTTTGCGATGAAAATAATGTAGCCAAATTCATATTGTGAAACGCCACATATAAACGATTCCGGATAATCCGGATTTTATATAGCAAATTGCAGTTTGAGCCACAGCGATGAATGCTAAAAAAACGATCGCGGTGTTCCAAATGCGGAAGGGATGATCGCGGAGGGTGGCTCAGTTGCGTATCGTGTTCCTATACTCTGTGAAGGAAGGACAAGGCATAATCGGCGCCGTAGTCTCCCCACCGTGACGACGAGAGAGGGACGTCACTTCCGACGGAAAGCCGTACCCCGTCCTTCTCTCCGCTACCTTTGTATTATTCGGCATGAGTGTGTTTATTCTCACCCCCCGTGGAAACAACATAACGACGTGTTGTACGCGCAACCCCATGCCTCTAGGGTTTCCCCTGTACCCAGCCCTATTAGAGCAACGACAAGTAAACCATGACATTGGCGCGTCCATCAAAGGAAGAACGTAATAGAAGCGAAGAAAGCGCAACGATCGATCGTGTTATTTGCGCTCCGGAAGAACTTCCGGTCAGCTTGCTCGTGATCAGCCGCGAGTTCTGAACCGACAGGAAACGTTCGTTGGTGAGGATAATTCCTGACCAACCAGAAATTCACTTCCGACTGGCTTACGTTAGATAAGCATAAGAATCGACTGACTAGAAAAATGCAATGTCTCGATATTCGCGAGCGAGAACACAAAACAAAATAACTTGAAGATCCTACTTACGCGTATCGCCATTCGTTAACATTAGGACAACAGATACTCACCTGAAATAAAAAAATCAAATGTTACAATTAAATGATTATATACATATGAAAATTAGAAAAAATATACATAAAATATAAATTTTTAATAAAATAATTTTAAAAAATAATTAAATATATTTATATTTAGTTGCGTGACATTATAAAACAATAGCCATTTTTTTTATATGCATATTGAGAAAAATTTCAATCTAACGATGGAATAATATAAAATACAATAACAATATAATACTGGATTAACACTCGATATCCGTTTCGTCATTTCATTACAATAAATTCAAAATCTTATGAAAATAAAGGAGGAAAGAAAGACACTTTCGAAGTCACTACTTCGACAAATTTGCAAAATATTAATCATGTCAATTTCGCTTTATATCAGATTTCATGACATGATAGATAGATACTGTATCATAACTTTTAATACATTTCACTTAGATTAGAAATTTTGTATGTGTATATATGCCTGTGTGCGTATGTATGTCTAGAAAGTATGTAGAAACGTGACAAATTATAAAAGTGTACTTTCAATAGTACCGTAAGATATTAAAACATCCGCCATGAACTCTTTCATTAGTTATCCGATGATATAATAGACATCACTTTTGCAGCTGAGACCTAGAGGGAAGAATTTTCCATAATCTCTTGCCGGTGAATACAAACGAAGTTCGAATTCAGCAAGATTTTCTCTTGCCCTTCGAGTTTTCGCTGATCGCGCGCTCACGAAAAAGAGAATTCCGCTCGTTCTCTGAATAATTGCAGCCAGCAGTAGACGGAAGGTACGAGAGAGAAGGTGAAATCGCGAGCGAAACTTCGCGTCTATTATTACCACGATCGCAAGAATGTCGTAGCTACCGTACAGAGGAAGTGGAGGAACGACGGGTTTGCTATGAGCCAGTCCAGAGACAAAGAAAGAAGGAAGAGTGCGAGGAACGAGAGGGCGTAGAAAATGAGGAGATAGACAGAGGGCGAAAGAGAGAGAGAGAGAGAGAGAGAGAGAGAGAGAGAGAGAAAATAGCCCCCTACTTACGTAATTTTAAATTAAACTGTGACGTTTTCAAATTAACGTTTTTGCCCACCCGCCCCTTACTCTCTCTCCATCTTCTTTCTTTGTCTATCCTTCTCCTTTCCTCTTATTCTTTCTTTCTCACTCAGCCTCCGGCGTTCCAGCTTGAGGCTCACCCAAGGTAGAAACTTGTGATATTACGGCAGGGTTTTTCCGCCCCTCTCTCACCCTTGCTGTCTCTCTCTCTCTCTCTCTCTCTCTCTCTCTCCCCCTCCATCTATCTATCTCTTGTTCCTACGTTATCCAACGTTCCCTCTCCTCGTCCCACCAGTTCCGAGCGCGGAAGCGCGCGTAATTTAGGTACCAGGAAATTGGTTTTCTCGACAATGAAATAGAAGAATGCGATGCGACAAAACCTTGAAGAGACTCGCAGAGAAAAAAAAAAGGAGAAAAAGACATGCGCGTACAAATACACGGCATGACTCACCGTCTACGCACTTACTCGTTACGACAATTGTAATTGCAATAGCTGCACTCTTTATTATTAAGGCACAGAGTTCCGTGGTTGAATGGAGAATTTCGTGTTAAATACGTCGCCGAACGGATTTCCATTCACAGCGGTGGTTTCGCCGTCGTCGAGAAACGGAAAAGATCCATTGTCCTCTCGTGACGTGTCTCGCGGAAAAAGACAGAGTCGGCTGACGCTAGGCCCTCAGATCCGTGCGGTGGCCGGAAAGTACGCGGGCAAGCTCTGAATCTACTTCTGTATCCTAATTTGGAGAACAAAAGAGCAGTCTGCGCTCGCGCGCGAGTGAAATGACATTTTTGTCATGAACGAAGTTAAAAAGACAGAGGAGGTTTCCGCCGGAGAGATTCGTGCACTCGTTATATTCTTCGCTCAGCGCGGACAAATCGAACAATCCTATTAAAAAAACGTCTTTTTTATTTTTCACTTTACGCTACTACGTTTCCCGTGGCAAAACTGCGAGTCTATCCCGTAAAACTTTAATATTCCGCGCGTCACGAAGGTAGAAATTTCGAGGATCTATCGTGCCGACTGACTGGCTACGGAAGCGACGTCCGCCACAGGAGTTCCGACATGGAAGCCGAAAAGATTATCTATCAAATTAGACACGGTGCTTACGTACTATAGGCTCAATAAGATCGCGGAAACGCCGACGGAGCGGACGCGCACCGGTGGATTCGTGCTTCTCTCGCTCGCTGAGGAGACCGACAAATCGTTCGACGATAATTATCCGTCGCACACAATCGAAGTATCCTGTAGCCGTCCGGCGCGGTTGGTTCGCATCCTGTTGGTTCGTCTGGTCGGTATCGTTGGTGCGTGCGTAGCATTCGGTACAAGCTCGCGGAACGCTCGTAATTGTTCGGTCGCCAGGGCCACTGAATAAAATACGAGCTACCGGTCGCGCTGTCTGTCAGTCCGCCTGGGGCTGCTGCTGTCTGTCCGTCACGCTGACGTGGGAAGACGCCGCCTGGTTCCACCCCAGAAGCTCCGCCACTACCAAAAGCTAGTTACGATTGTTGTTGAGAAACTCGGAGTCATGCAAGCCCGCCACACCGCCATCCGCCTCCACTCTCGCGCGCGCTTCTAGCCGTTCGTTGTTCCTACCGAGCAATTTCATAGTCATGCAATCATAATCAACTCGAGATAATAGTTTTCTCGGTCAGGCGTACCGAGTTTCTCCGTTCGCGAATAGCGAACGAGTCGTACCGCGACGCGTTTCGCGCTCTTCGCGAACCAACTCGGTCCCTTTTACGAGGATTTCCGATTTTCTAGCGTTACGAGACTTTCAAGTGCGTTCGCGCGACGCGCTCCTTCACAGTTCCAAAAGTTTGCCGGTGCAATCTACGAGTCTAACTACTGTAACTAACGCGAAAGATTGACTTTCATTCCGCGTTGTCGATATGATTGCATTAAATCAGGTCAATACGCAATTTGCGTTTCGCAATACGAGTTACGCTTTATCACGCGAAAAGTCGATTCTCTAGAGAAATTTCGAGATCGAAATCGACTAAATAATTAGACAATCCGCTTGATTGCGGGAAGGCGATTAGTCACACGACGGGCGATGCGCAGCGTTCGTGCGGTCGAAATCTTTCGACTAACGACAAGCATACATCGAACAAGAGGGAAAGGGCTCCGTAGAAAAGAACAGTTTCAGCGAGCTTCGAGAAACGTTCGGCCATGAAGTCATTGTGATATCTCGCGATCGCTCGTCCGTCTTGCGGCAATTACGTAATTCCCGGCATCCTCTTCCAATTACACACATCTGTTACATACCCTCGCCCACACGTTCCTTTCTTTTCTTCTTGTTGCTACATCTCCACTTTTTTTTTACCGTTCATCGGGACTAGAGGACCTTACACACACATACACACACACACACACACACGCGCGCGCGCGCGCGCGCGCGCGCGCGCGCGCGCGAAATCTGCTTAGATAATTGCGAAGGGTACTCGATGAAACAATCCGACCGCAAAGTTACGAATGAACATTGCTATTACAAAAAGAGAAACAATCTAGAGGTAAGGTGCAAGCGTATTCCTTGAAGACGAGCGACAAA
The DNA here is from genome assembly GCF_055798465.1 of Pogonomyrmex barbatus. NCBI lineage: Eukaryota > Metazoa > Arthropoda > Insecta > Hymenoptera > Formicidae > Pogonomyrmex > Pogonomyrmex barbatus. The sequence goes on along the minus strand of NW_028297114.1, from coordinate 6,786,212 downwards.
GTCAAAATATGTCAATAGCCCTACTGCGGTAAACCGCATAAACTGTTACGTCGGGTTCTAACCCCTCGGAGAACAAGAGTCGCAGGGCTGCTTTGAGTCATGCAAGATGACGTGTCGACATGCCTAACTGTGTGCGCGCAGTATTGTATTCCTGACCGCACCGTTTACACAGAATTAATGAGAAAATAGTTTCCTTCTTTTCAGGCGGATATATCAGCATATTAAGCAATGTCACCTTAAATACATTTGATAAAGGATAAAGACGTTGGTAACTCATTGACGAGGTTAAAAGTCGTAAAACCTCAAATCGCGTCGTTCCGATACACCGCATGAATTAAGAGCATCAACGAAGCAAAACTCTTTAAGTTTAGGGTTGCGTCATGATAGCGCATACATTTTTTTGTCTTCGATAAAACGACGCATCCTATTTATTTCTCAATAAATATTATATAGTTTATAAATATATAATTGATATTGATATTTTAATTCAAAACGATACGACAAAATCGATTCGGTATACCACATCATTACGCAAATGCGGTTCTTGAAAATTGAAGGAAAGGAGTCGTTGACAATGCCATTCAGCGGTACGTATCAGCTAGAAGGGAAGAGAATCTGATAGGTATAGCAATGTAGAGTAGTAGGGGTAGACACAGAGGTAAAGGAAAGACTAGAGTGCATTAGCCTAATCTAATGATGCAAAGAACTAATAAGAGAAGCTGCTGAAATCCGTTTCCCATTCACGGATTTCTCCCTCTCTTGTTCTCTCTTCCCTTTTCCATCAAGTTCCTTCCACTCCTCATCCTCTACCGTCCTCTACCTCCACCCTCGGCATTGCTATAACCTATCTGGTGCCCGTAGGGCTAATGCATCGCACAATAGATCAATTACATACATTAGTGGCTTCGAGAATGGCTGAGGGTGTCTGTAAGCTTGCCTCTTCCATCTCTCTCTCTCTCTCTCTCTCTCTCTCTCTCTCTCTCTCTCTCTCTCTCTCTCTCTCTCTCTCTCTCTCTCTCTCTCTCTCTCTCTCTCTCTCTCATCCTTCTGTCTTTTTCTCTCATTCTCCATGTATTCGCTTTATTGCGTTTCTCTTGACTCGAGATATCGATATCTATGGGTAGCATCGTCAACGAAGCGCGAATACAAACTAGATTTTAGCTGTCTACTCTTTTATTTTAAATATATAAACTCGAATATAAAACAGTCATTGTGATTGTAATTTTTTTTCATTATTAATAAAATTTTAGTGTTTCTCTTTGACACCTATCAACTTCATTGTTATTGTTATACTATTGAAAAATTTGTAAAACCAACAATTTGACCAGTTTACTCGTAGAGACGCTTGCCGTATAAATCTTGTGATAATTTTAATTCAAAGTATATTTCGAAACTAACTCAGACGCTCGTCAATCGTAGAGGTTTTAAGGCACATCTCTGGCGAAAGAGGTAAAAGCAGTTTCACGATGGCGGCGGCGGCGGGTCTGCGGGAGAGAGCGAACAATTTATGCACCGGGGAAAATTTCGCTGCCGAAGAGTGGCGGATAAAGTGTCGTACGTGTAGGTACACTATGAGTACCGCCGAGGCCGCCACGACGACAACGACGGCGGCGACAACGACGACGACGACGACGACGACGACGACGACGACGACGACGACGACGACGACGACGACGACGGCGACGGCGGCGACGACGATGGCGACGACGACGACGACGACGACGACGACGACGACGACGACGACGACGACGACGACGACGACGACGACGACGACGACGACGACGACGACGACGACGACGACGACAACAACAACAACAACAACAACAACAACAACAACAACAACAAGAACGATGATGAAGATGGGAAAGATGACGACAAAGATGGCAAGGAGGAGGACAACGAGAACGACGACATAAGACGTCTCAAGCAAGGCGACCAGGCGAGAGAGCATCTACGGGCATACCGGCGAATCGTAAGTTAAGGCGGGGTGGTAAAGGAGGAAGGTTAGCCGACGCAAACATAAAGTTCCAGACTTACGACGCGAGATCCCCGATAGCTCCTCCGCGGTGGGCATAAAAGCATTAAAAAGCAGCTGAGGCAAAAACGCAAGTGCATACGTACTCGTACGCACGCGCGCGTACGTATATGCGTTATTCGACCTGGTGTATTGGTGAGGATATATAGGTATATACCATGCCACGCTCTCGCGCGGGATCGTCTTATTCCTCTTCTTCCATTCCGTCCCTCCATCTTCCTCGCTTGCATGCGTTCTCTTCGCGGTAGACCCCCGCGGCGGCCAACCTGTCTTCCCAACACCGTCCTCCCCCCCGGCTATCTCGCTGGATATCCCGATAATACTCGGAGCGCTTCTAAATTCTTTCGTACACGTCTCAGTGGGAAGGCAGCGGGAACGTAGGGGCCAGATGGTGGCAGGTCCGGGTGGTGCGCGATAACGACAATCAAGCGTGATAGTCAAAGAACGTTCGGTAACATCTCGTTTACGATGGTATGCGAGTTCTCTAGTCGCCAGAGAGGAGAAAGGCACATTCGATGGCGTTTCGATTTTTTTCGATTTTTTTCTATAAAAGTCTGACGAATCACCTACAGAAATTTTTGCTCGGTGCTTCGCTCATTACGCGAGGACACGCGATCGTTCCTTGCTCTGCTCTCATCGTAATCTTCATCGCGCAAAATTGATGGGCGTAAGATTGGTATCGACCGCTCTAATATAGCGCTTGTAAAACAGCAAAGCTGGAAGAAGCGTTCTCCGGCATATCGGAGTTCAAAGCGATCCGGGACGAACAGCGCCGTAAAGAGCCCAGCGCTGTAGTTTTTGAAATATAGGCTCCCCCGGGCGATAATGATGAACCGTGTTTACACTGAGGGTATCTTCGGCGAGGTACGGAGTAGGGGTGAGGCGCCTCGTCAAGCTTTATGGGGGCGGGAGCGCGAGAGGTCTTCTCCGGAGGTGGAGAGGTTGCAACAGAGCGGAAAGAAGGCAACTCCTTTTTCATGTAAATACGATGTAGCCACGTGTAAAGACGGCTGACCGCTCGTGTATGTGGCACAATGTCGGCTGCTGGGCTCTTCGTAGGTCAAAGCGATGCGACCGAGAGGAAGAGAGGAAGAGCGCGTTCGCTAGGTAGGTAGGAGACGAGGAAGGAGGAGTGGAAGACGGCCGACCGTAAAATATATCAACCGCTGTGTGACTTCGCGGTGCGGCCACAAATCACGCGGACCCCCGCTGCTACCCGCCACGCGATGTGGGTCTACCCCTGATGTCTGCTCCGCGCACGCGGTGATGCCGCTGTGCACCTTTCCCGGGTGCATCCCGTGCGAATAACGATCGCGCGCGAAAAGATGTTGACGAGATTCTGGCAAATGGTCAATCGAACAAATCGAACAAATCCACTTCGAATCTTAAAACAAACATTACAAACACAAGTACAAGTTACAGTCGCATGTGTCAAAGAGGTAGACATTATCGATCATGGAACTTAATTATTTGCGACCAATAGATAATATAATTGAGCGAGAATACTAATTATTATCGAGAAGAAGTGATGAGAGTCGTGGTAAACCAATAAGAGAAATAGATCTTATTTCCGCATGAGGTAGAAAAAGATTTGAAATTCTCCAAGACGTTCTCATAGATGAATAAATGATAAATCGAATTCTTGGAGATTCCGAAGATTGTGTCTTCGATCGGCAAACTAATCCCGCAAACCCATGTATCATCTGAAGTTCGTTAGAAACTTTAAATATGCTACCTGGAGAATTCGATGGCGGTGAAAGTCCTCCACGGAGGAAGGGAGGTGGAGTAGGGTGGAGATCGTCTCACATCCGAAGAACGAGCAGAACGCGCGCTCAGGCGCGATCAAGCAGGAATCTTCTCCGGTGAATACTATTAATGAGGGCCGCCGTCCGGGAACGAAGAAGCGTGGAAGGCAGAGAAAAGATGGTGATACGACGGGGAGGGGAGGGGAGGGGGGGAAGGGAGGACGTCGAATGGAGAAGGGGACGAGAGTATACCTTTTGAGAGAAACTGCCTTTTGTTGGTCTTGTGATGTGAGCGAGGAAATAATGCCTCATGGAATGTGACCCGTGCACCTCTCGCGCGTACCAGGATCCACGCGTGTGTGAATCAACACTCGCTCGATCCTGATTCAAACGACGTCACTCGTAGAGCACAGTCCGCTCGACAATCACACGTATCGTCGCCACGAAAGAGCATATTTCTCATGGAGAAGAATGCATCTCGTCAGGAATATTTCATACGTGCGTGTATGTAAACGGAGCAGACGCTGGCATATCGAAAACGCGTCAGCGAGTCAATTAAGTGTCGTGTCAGTACCGTCGTTATCCTATGACTTAAGAACAGATTTGATAATTAGGTCGTTGCGATAAGGATCGCTGAGATTTCCATAGCAGAAATGCAAAATATAAAAGATAACTGATGTATAGCCATAAAATCTGATAGATTCACAGCTAGTTATGACTTACACCTTTCTCTTCACGCCAGAATACCTTCCAGCAAATCTGTCATGATTTTATCGGCATAATTATCGCTATTAACTAGAATAAATGCGTTCCCGCGCAAATTAGAAACTAGAAATATTTTTGCGGCCGCGGGACAAGAAGCAAATTTGGTTCACATCCTCCTGGCGGCGGATATTCATCTTTCTTGTCATCGGCTGTACAATTTTACAAGCGAGAGAGGGGGATCGGCAATGAAATAATAACAATAGTAAAAAAAAGCAAGGGCAAATGGCGCGAGACGAGACGCGAGGTAAGACGGAGCATGAGATGAAAGCGCGAAGTCATTTATAACTCGAGTGGAGTGGCACGTGATTAGAAGTACCAAATGACCGCGCTAACAACGGCGGCGGCAGCGGCGGCGGCGGCCGCGGCGGTGGCGGCCGCGGCGGTGGCGGCAGCAATAGCATCAGCAGCAACGTCAGCGACGAGGCACCGACTAAAGTATCCTCTTTGCCCTGTTGCGCACCGAGAACGAGAAATGTTTTAACCAGTAGCGAGCGGGATCATTATAACGATTTGAATCTACCAAGAGGAAGAAGGAGAGAGGGAGAGGAAGAGAGAGAGAGAGAGAGAGAGAGAGAGAGAGAGGAACGACCGAGAACCGAGGTACGGTCCTCCGCTCTGTTGAGCTCCGCTTGTTATTAATATCGAATAACGAGATACCGCACTGGTCGTGGCTCGCGCGAGCGCCAATGGCATGCGTGCCCATGGCGTATTCTTTATTAACGATGCACCACCATTCCCAGGATCGTCCGCGTACCAAAAAATCCACTCGATGCCGAGATGGAGTCCGTCCGAGTGTTGTAGTCGGACGGAGAGAGAGAAGGAGGGGGGAGAGGAAGGGAGAGAGAGGGGGAGAGAGAGAGAGAGAGAGAGAGAGAAAGAGAGAGAGCGAGCTCGAAAGGACCAAGCCGCAGGTAGATTTGAGATCAAACCCGCGAGAGGAAGAGGGGGCGAAAGAGTCAGAAGAAGATCTTTGATATTCGTGGGACGAACGTTCGTTATCGGACGACGCATAACTCGGCGAGTAGCCCTGCGAAAGGCAGACGAAGGGAAGGGTACGAGCGTTTATTGCTCGTTAGGTCGAAGAGATGTAAGTGTGGTAACTGATGAACATGGTTAAGATATTCCTCGCTGTCTTTGCCGCCGTCGTTCGGTCAATTTATATAAATGTCGCAAAATGTGATGTATGAAAAATCGATAGCCGGAATAGTAATAATTTAACGAGGAAGGACTAGTTCCAGTAAAGGAAGCATCTTCTGTCACGCGGTGCGAGTTATCAAGAATGACAGCGACAACTTTTACTTCCGTTCTCGATTATCCGGATTCCATCAATTTTCATTTCGCGATATGCTCAACGTGCACATATCCGCTGATGAGATAAATGTGACTGATAACTACAACGCGATCCAGCGCGTCCGATATCCGACTTATATTAAATCGTCGTGGCCAATAATTTTCGACGATCGATCGATCGATCGACCGATCGTAGCTTTCTTTCGTGGCTTTCAAATGACGATCCGAGTTGCGAGTTGCAGTCTCTTTCGGCGACATTCTTCCTTTTACGCCTAACAAATGCGGATATAATTGCACACGAACCTAATGGTTATTGATGGCTCCCGCACCTCTTCCCGCCTCGTCTCCTGGATTTCTCCTCGTTTCGCTCGTGCACCTGCCCCGCCAATATCTCGCATCTCCTTTTCTGTGTGTCCCGTACCAGGTCTTTCTTTTTAAGATATCGGGGCCGTGGTGTGCCGGTGTTATGGAAGCGATGCTTTAGGAGCGATACTGTCGGGCACCGACCCCCCGCCGCAAGACCGACACACACAACTTGATTCACCACGGGACGACCGGCGAGCGGTGCTTCCTTTTTGCTCCCTGCGATCTTTCGCAGGCGGATGGAAATGCGCCGAGTCGCGCGTAAGAAGCCAAAAGAGGCGCCTATCAAAAAAACGAATCGACACTCGAACGAGCCAAACGAGCTGCGGTTCATCCTCTCCTGCGTTCCACGGAACGTAGGATCGTTAACGACGATTGCAAATTTTTTGCGAGAGAAAAATTATACAGATATATATTTCTCATCTTACCGATTATTTATATCATTTACATTTCATTTATACTGCAGTATTTAAAGAATATTCTGACATAATTTTCTATCTTCATTAATCGATGAAAAAATTGATGAAAAATTAATAAAAGTGAAATATATTTTATTTTAATTCCATTTCATTTATACGTGTTGATAAATAAAAACCTATTAAATAAATATCTTTAATATTCTATTAATATTCTATAAGCTATAGCAATTAAATTAGCGATTGTATTTTCATTCATGGTCACTGGGTCACACACATCAGTTTCGCAATGGATGCAGCACGACTCTTCAGCTCTATGTGACGCGACAGAAACGATGTACCAGCGTCATCAGACCATGACATGACAAAATTCCCTGCTCAAGCCGGCAGATCACATACAAAAGCACGGCTAAGCTCTTGCATTAAGCTGATCATAAAGGAAGAGACAGCGGCTCATCCAGCTACATTGTCTAAATCTAAACAAGATTAATTTTAAAAATATATTACATAATATACTAATCAATGTATACCAACAAAATAAAATACGTAAATATTTTAATAATATATATATAGATTTTAATATTTAATGAAAAAAATATCACGTTGTTTATGGACCACGCAAATCTTAATAATAATTGAAAATTAAACTATAAATATCATGTTAGCTTCTTAGTTTACAATGTTCCATGTAAATATTCATAATATAGATATAGATGTAAAATTAAAAATAAAACAATTTTTAATTAACGCACGGAACTAATTAAAAATTTAAATCTGTCATTGTGCTCTGGGAAAGTTTCGAGTTTCGGAGCTCGACAGTGAAGTTTCAAAAGGTCTCTAAAGTAGAAGTTTGATTTCGATAGCGAGTTTGCTATCTCCGCCTCCTGACTCTCAATAGCACTCATATCGATAAGCCCTTTTCAGATAATTGAGCTTAACGAAGTGCCTGGTATCGTGAAAGCAAATTCGTCACCAAAACGATTCGCGCGAGCGCGCTTATTCACTACGCGGGAGTTACGAGAATCCAAATCCAATTTTCCAATCAGAATCAATTACAGATTGACAATAGTCGTGCAGACTTGCTGCTTAAACGTCAGCTATGCGAGACGACGATGCCATTTCGTGTACAAACGGAATTACGGAACGATCTAATTCACAATCTAACAAGAGCCCGACGAAGAAAGTCACTAAAATAGAAGGGTCTTCAAACTCTTTGAATGTAATCGATCTATGTTTCTATGTCGTTACAACTACAAGACTTTTACAAGACTTTTTTCATGTAAAAGGCATAAAATAATATAAACAATAAGATCAATCACAAGTTTACTCTGTCTGATTTGTGTTGATGTCTATTTCATTATTATTCGACACATCTTACCACGTACACAATATCTATTGCGGAAAATCGTAATGCAACATTGGGAATAAATACGTAGAACTTAGTTTCTGAAAGTTTGTTATTTATACAGAAACTAAAAAAAAAAAAAAATAATTTTTAATAAATCGACTCTCTCTGTTCTTTACTACACCGATGATAATTTCTCTTGCTTATATGAAACATACATAGATTCGACCGTAATTACAGCACGTGCATCATATTTGCATTAGCATAATCGTCATCATTTCGCATCATTTCGTAATATATTGCTCAGTGGTGGGACGTACTGTCGTATACGAGCTTTATTATTCCGCTCGTTCTTTCTCCATCGCCATAGTGACAGCTCGGAGATAGTTCATAGAGAGAGCACGAGGTCCGATTAAAACAACACGTCCGCGGGACCATGTCGGGACATTTAAGAGTCTCGAGCTCGCACGTTAATATAATGTCTTAGGCGGCCGAAGCCGTGTCGACAAGTCATAGATACTCCTCAACGTATTACGGTATTCTCTCCGTACATGGTGTACGAATAGATAATCGGGGTATTGTCTTACATCGACGCTCATATCATACATTGCGTCGGTGGTACGTACGCAATGCAAAACATAAGCATTCGCCATCGGTCGGCTTGTATTCTATACGAATGCTCGCAAAAGTGCTTTATTCGAGCGACGATCTACCTCTATGGATGAACTGACGAGCCCACTTAGCCCGTCCAGCGCAGATTTCTTTTCTTATCAATCTCCATTTTCCTCGTTCACCTCTCGTTGCAACGCAAACAAACGCAACAGCCCGATCAAACGGTAAATGCAGATGAAGATTATAAGGTTAAATCGAAATAGTATTTAGAATGCAATTTTAGAAAAATGTGCGAGTTGTACTTATTACTTTTTAAAGAAATTTAATCTTATTTTTACCTTTTAAAAATAATACTAATAACAGTACCGTTTTTGTATATCTGATTATCTGATATCTCATTTTATGTACCTAACATAATTAGGCATTACTATAATACTTTATCTGAAATACTAATTATAATATTCAATCAATCAAAATTATTAGCATTCATATTTTTTAAAATAATACCGTAACATCTGATTGAAATTTGTACCGCATTATATATAGATACATCCAAGAGTGACATCAGATGGTTGAAAGAGTCTCGCCAGTATTTCACTGCTCGCGATACCAGTTATGTTTCACTTTAGACGTAAGGAGCCGCGTTGCCGCATGGGGTGAGGGTAAATATTGCAGCATGCACTCAAGCGCGGAGACAGGATGCATACCAGTGCGCGTTGCACCCTGTGAGCCAGCAACTACCCTTGCCTGCCTGGCACGAAGGCGAAGGTAAAGGCGTACAGTCTAGCTATGTATTAGCGTTTGCATATATTATTTCGTTGCACAGCGCAAGAGTCTGGCGTGCATGTTGCGCATATCCGAAACTCGCGGCTTTCGCACGATACGTGCTTCGCTCTCGTGATGCCGAAATGCGTGGCACGTGCAGGTACCGTTTTGCAAGTGAGATTCTACGGTGTCAAGAAATCTGCCGTCTATGCATATTAAAATGCATGCATTAGCATTAAACACCCGCGGCTAACGGCTAACGAATCCTAAGATTGTTGAAAATATTAACAGAAATATTTTGATGTAAATTAGTCTTATTTACCATCATTATTTGTGCTTACGCCTGCAAGTGGTATCGCTTTATTCTAGGCGCGTAAAAACATTATATTTATATAATAATTTATATTTAGTCTTTAACAATACTTTATCGATTTACGAGGCTTCGTTCGGTGTGTTGAGAAATAACAATCAATCTCAACAAATATCATAAATAATTTATACACACAGTTCTGATCGAGTTATATTTGAATAATACATGGCTGGTTCGTAATAACGATATATTCGCGTGGCTGCAAGTAGTGTATGGACGAAAATGTAAGACTGATGTTTTCGGCAGTATCTACCGCGAGGAAAACCGCGACAAGCTCGGCGCGAAGCCGCCTTTTATTCCGGCGATGCGTGTGAAAACACCAGCCCGCGCAAACCCAGAAAATACACAGTAATACACGAGTACCTCGACGACAGCCACTCGGCTCGGTTGTCACGTGTCCCGTTATTTATGGATGTAACACAGCGGCAACCCTCTTATTCGTAGTTTTTACTCATATTTCGCGAAGCCCTGCCGGGAGAGATCGAAGTGCGCCCCCGCCCGAAACACCGCGGGATGAGAAGCCACGGTGATATCCGTGGACTGAAACACAGGCGAGACGAGAAAAAGAGAGAAAAACGGGGGGATGAGGGACGACGGGCGACGGCGGCAGAAGCGAGAGTAGATCCGAAGTTCGGCTGTTATTTATGATGCTTTCTCCCAAAGCGGCCGCGCTAAGCGACCGCGGCTTTTGCCAGAGTACGATCGCCCTTCCGGTACCTTATGCCGCGCTTATTTCTTCCGAGGGAATCGTTCCCTCGTCGAAATGCTACATTACATATTGTATCTTCCCGTAATACTAAACACGGAAACGACATTCAAAGAATTTTGAAACACGCGACATATGCTGGTATGCTACTCGATCAAAAGTACAATACCTATTAATCAAATTATTTTGATTCAATTACACTTAGTAGTTACATATTTATATTCTATCTTATAAAATCATTTAGATATCTTGTAAAGCAATTAGTATTAAATATGTTTATAAGAATTTCGTGAATATTAATAGCATCACGCGATTGTTGCGAGCATAGTTTTATTCTCAATCAGTTTTCTCTGAAACAACATGTAAATCGCGAATTTATATTACTTTTGAGGATCTATTTATTATACAAAGCGCCAATTCACTAATATAACCTACATATTACGCGTCGCTCATATAATATTGCGTACACGTAGAAGAGTTGGTGGTCAGTTGGTCGGCCCGTTTAATCCCTTATCCCTTTAAACGTTGTGTATTATCCTCGTAAAAACTAATACAGAAGCGACGTTGGTCCGGCTCCGCCTAAAGCCTGCTCCCAGCAGAGGGACGTATAAAAAGACAAAAAAGTATAAAAAAAAAAAAAAAATAGACAACTCCAGAGCGCGGAGACCCGGCAGCGTCGGCCCCCAGGGCTCGAAAATACGTCGAGTTTGCCCGCTCTGGAGCCCAGGCAGGGATGAAGAAGAGAGGAAAAAGGAGAGAAAGCGGAAGGGGACGGGCGAGAGAGAGAGAGAGAGAGAGAGAGAGAGAGAGAGGGAGAGAGAAGGGAGAGAATTTTGTGCGCAAGAGAGGCGATATATCACCGGGCGACGAAACAACCAACCCCCGACGAGAGTTGCATTTGCATCGACGGACCGACGCTCGCACACGGTCGAGAGCACATATAAAAGGCAGACGCATACACAAGCTCCCAGGCGTCGATCGACTTCATCCCCTCATACCACCGTAGTTCCTGGTTCCTCTCGGGGGCGCGAAGGGGCTTTACCCGTCCTTTCCTAACCCCAAGGCCTGATTTACATTTTCTTTCCTGGCGCGCGAGGTCCCGTTCCACTCGATAAGAGGAAACGCCTTGAACCAGCGGTATTTCAACCCTTGCGAAAAAGAGATTCGGAACTCGTAGCCAGCTCGCGACTCGAATCTGGACTCGATCGCATAGTCCAGAGCGAAAAAGAGCCGAGAGGAGGACAGAATGGTTTTCGTGAAGAAAATAAGATCATTTGTCTTTTTTTAATTATATTTGTTTCACGAAGACAGATAATACTGACTTTAGATTAGAATAAACGCGAATAAGTTATTGCATCTTTACAACAGCCGAGTATTTTATGAAGCATCTTTTTTACGCTTGATGAAATAATTTTCATCTTTTTAAGTCTTTCTTTGTTTTCCCTATGATTCTGCTTCAACAAATATTTAAAAAATAACAAGTATAAAATTCGATTCTTCTAAAATACTTGTTCTAAAATACTTTGCGAGTTTAAATTTCGCGATGAGTTATAGACTGTTCCTCATATATGTACGAAACATTCGTTGATCGGATGTTATTCATCCATAAAGAGGTGATAAAAAGTTAATTGATGATATTTGATCGAAAGGTGAACTGTGTTATTATGTATGGAAAATTGGATTCACTATCAACCCCTATGTTCAGTCAAGTCGAAACAAGGAAATACAGATACATAAATTCTAAATAATTATATTTACAACTTTTAATTAAGAAAGTAATATTGCGTTTTCCTAATATTTGAAATTTTTTGTAATCGATAATATTGTCATATTGGAAAAAAGTACAGGTTAAACATTTTTTTTTAAATTTCTTTAAAAATACCATATATTGCAGTGACTTCTAAAAAGCACGATAAAACATATAATCGAAAACGCGCAAAATAGCACGCATGACGTTTCACAGAATTTGTAACTACCCATCGCGGTTTACAAAATGATCGCACAGTATAAATTAAACTGCCCCGTAGGCATGCTGCATCCAATCTCTCAACGAAATATCTCGCTTCAATCTACACACATACACACACACACACACACACATATATATCTACGTATGGTTCAAAAACATTCTGCCATTACCGGCACTTGTTCGCCATTGCATTAATTTCCGTTTTGCACTCATACGGAAATGTTTGGTGCTGATTCATGGTTTCGTATCACTAATACGATAAAACCATATAATTCATGGAACTATAGCTCTCGTAAAAAAAAAAAAAATCATATTTTTTTATGAGATTGGGCAATGTTACGTGTCCTAACACAGTGTGTGCATAATAGAGAGTGTAATTCAAAGAACTGAAAGAAAATCGTGACGAGTTATAGAAAAGAAACGGAGAATATTACGTGAAAGAAAGATGAAAAATCCATTGGGTATCCATGAGGAGAAAAGAGGAGAAAAAAGGAGAATGGTGTGGGATATCATCGACTATGAAATTGGATCCGGATACGGTCTTTTAAACGAGGCCGAGAATGTAGCGTCGCGACGACGGCAGCGTTTGTAACGACGGCAGGTTGCTCGCAAAGGATAAAAAGGTTTGCCTATATACTTTGAAGATCACAAGTCTGGCACGAGCCAGAGACTGCTGCTGCTCTCTCCCTCCCTCTCACCCTCTTCTCCCTTCCCCCCCCCTCCCCATTCCCTCCCTCTCTCTCCTCCTCTTTCTCTATCTCTCTCATTCGTTCTCTTTCTCAGCCACCTTTCCTTCGGTTTACACTCGGAATAACCGGAGCAGCGGGAACGGCGTACTGTACGTTGTACGATCACTGAATCATTGTTGGTGATAGATAGCACAGCTGTTGCGCACGAGATCACACGCTCTCGAAATAGTCCGCAACAATACGCTGCTCTCGAGGCTAATACGCAAAGTCACCTCGACCGGCAAGTCGATTTAACGAACCGCACACGCTTTTCCAACGATCATCTTTGTAGGTGCACTCGATCGTCAGTGCCCCGCTCTCTCACCCGCTTGAACGAGGTGTCAAACGCTCTACTGGCATTACGCGCTACTACTTCGTTAGTGAAAATAGATGGTGAAATGGATAGCGAGCGTGATAACTAGCCAGTCATGATTCAATGACTGATTAATTATAATCTTCTAATTGTAAGCTTCTTTCTTGCGCCTCACTCTTCGCTATTGTCGTTTCGATATTTTCATAATAGCTAAACGATTAAAATAATAATTTCATCAATTTATGAAAACGCAATTGATATTTTATATTGAACAAGTAATACTATTCAAATTCGTATGAATGAATTAATTTGTATAGAATAAAAATAACTGTGCACTAAATAAACTCAATGTATTCTTGAGAAACTTTTGCGACATGTTAAATGCAAAATATTGATTTTCTCAAAATATTTCATATTGTGCCATTGAAATTCATACACTGATATAAAGTCTATGTTTTTAAAATATTTCGTATTTAAAGAATAAAAATATTCAAACTGATATGAAAAGGAAACGCTATTTAGTCTCATTTTCTATATTAACACATTGTACAAAATTAAACCGATTTATCATGAATGCCAATTTCGAAAACGATATTTATGGATATGTTTTGTCTCGATCATTTCTGTGTTTCTTTTCGTATTTAATTTAATCAATGGTATATCTATAAGCATACGATTCTATCATTAATGAAACTATCTTTTTGTTACAAAAGAGTTTTTATTGTATTAAAAACTTTTCCAAATTTATGCGAAAATTCTGTAAAACTGTTATAATTCGCATGATATTTAACAATAGGCGAATAACAAATAATTAATATGTTATGTAAGCTAATGTCAGAGCTAATAATTAAATTACACAAAAAAAATTACTCATTAAATTACAAAAATTACATTATTAAATACACAAAAAAAATACTCTCAAAAATAATTTGCAGAAATTAATTAACAGAAAGATTCACATAATTCATAACACGGTAAAGCTGTGAATCCACTGCGGGAAGTTTGAAATTGAAAGAATTATACCCGCCTCTGATGCTCGCACCATTATTACATTATGAGGAATAGGGCATATTATATGAAAGACCGGTAGTCTACGAGACCAACGAGTTTACGGTTTAGCAGAGGCGACCAGACGAGAAACCAAGGAAGAGAGGTGGTCGCTAGCTACCGTATAATTACGCGAACGCCTCTTCCGGAGATGACGCGTTATTACCCCGGGGCGACTTCCTCGTGCAGCTCAGGCAGAATCCTGTAGACCCTCCTCAAAGGAGGGCCCTAGGGATACCATGGTTCGCGTAATCGCCTCGTTATACTATCACCTGCTTCGCACCACGTTTTAGGATATTCCTTAAGTAATGACCGAATACCACAATATGTAATACAAAGAGAGGGAAAGAAACCCCGATCCTATAATGTCGATAGCATAGCTTACATGTCGACACATGTTTCATTAATTTATATAAAAAAAAGGGCATGTATATATATGCCCAGGTCTGATTATATCTGATGTAATTATTATTTAATTAAACTAATAAGATACGTTTATAGATATTAATTCACAATATTGTCTCAATACTCCGTATCTTCTATACAAAACATTTAGGCAACTGCAAAAGTTCGCAAAAAGAACTTTATTCTCTTCGATTCTTCCAAACCACTCTTTCGTGAGTTTATTACTTCACTCGTTTTCTTCGTTCATATCGACCTCTCTCTTCTCTACACCTGGTTCCACCGTGTGATAAATGGTGCTGTTCCGTTGAACCCTCGCCTTCGTCTTTCGAGAAGGTTTTATCAACTTGGACACGTCGTGCTCCTTCTGCCATGCTTTAGCAATGATTCTTTCTCGTATAAAAATTTTGTATTCCATATTCTATTTTAAATTTTTAAAACTGTATTACATTTATCTAATAATAATCGAGATCGTACTCGTCCGTTTAATAAAAATTCGATAGTTTCACCACCTGATTAAACATATTTTTCAATATTTTTATTTCCCGCTTTTTTTATTATAAAAATTTGTGTAATAATATTATTACACAATATTTCTATTTCTCTAAATGAATCTTCTGTTCTCGTTTTCATTTATTTATTATTATTAAAACTTAATCTCTTTTAAATATCAACCGATTGTAAATTTATTCAATCCGCGTAAATCTTAAAAATCTTAAAAATACAATAATCTTTAGCATATCTTCTTATTTTCCTTGATTCTGTGAAACCGACTGATCTCCCTGGTAATAGGAGTAATGTTCATGCTGAATCCGTACTCCCGCAGGCAGGGATGGGCTCACGGCCAGAATGATGGTAAGGGAGAGGGAAAATAGCACCCGGAGGAGTAATAGAAGTTACCTAATAGCTCATGGAATTGCCCTTGAAACACCTTTTTAATGAACTATTGTTACGAGAAATGAAAATGGGGAGACGACAGGCCCTTTCTGGGTCATATTCGTGTTCCTTCTGTACTGTTCCTTCCTTCCTGTACTTTCTGCTAATTTAAATTTTAGCACACCCAGTATGCTGAACAATAAAATTTTTCATAAGATAATGTACCACTAAATTATCTTATCTGTTGACAAAATATAATCCAATATTTTCATTTAAAATGTAAATGCTGCTTGCAATTATTCTAGATTTATTCTTAAATAAAAAATTAATTTAATTTATTATTTGATAAAAATAAATGTGTGTAAATATGTACGTGCATACATATGTATAGAACATTCGGTATTATTTAAAAAATAAGCTATAGAATAGAATGGATATCATAAAGATGTCCGTTTTCCGTGGAGTGCTGATAAATTCAATATAAAGAGATTCGAAAGAGCATATCGCGACGAGAAAGAAGAGGAAACTACTCGATGAGGATGGAGGCAAGCTGAGACCCAGCGAGACGTCGGGCCGAAAACATTCCGGAGAATTAGACGTGGAGCCCCGCCAGGAGATCAAAAAAGGGAGTCTCGACAACGAAGACGAAGAACGAAGCGATTTGTCAAAATGCGCATCGCACGTGCTCACTATCCCGTCCATCTCTCTTCACGATTCCATATACTTTCTCGTTCTCATTGTTATGTTAAATACCAGATGAAGGCATAGCAAGACCAAAAAAATGGTGGAATCAATACGGAAGATACAAAAGGAAATGAATTCGATTAAAATCCGAAACACGAATCAGAATAAATTCCTCGTGCGCGTTCCCGAATAACGACATTTTACCCGTCAAATAAAAAAGAAATGTAAAATACTTTCAATGCATTTTATATGATGTATTATATTATATAATTTCGTTCATATATACAATTTGTTATTAAAGTTTGATGACGTTTTTTATGAGAAATATTAATCTCTTTTATTCAAAAGAAAAGTAAATAAAAAAATTGATTTTCTCAGTTAATTATTAAAAATATGCAGCAGACATTGATCAATGAACAAATATGAAAACGACACGCGAGAATCTTCCGATAATTCTCGTCAGCTCGATGACGGCACACTATTATTCCTGACACTTGGAATTAGCTCCCTTTTCTCCTCCCGACAGCAACCCCTGAATCCATCCTGCTTTCGTCGCCACCCTTCGATTTTCAACCCCACCGGGTAGACTCCTCTTTCTTTTTCCTCGGCAGGCCCGATTTCATTTCTTTTACAAGCGCCGCGTCATCATTTTTCATAGACCCTGGCATTCTTTCTCCCTCAGCCTGTCCTCTTCGAATAAGGGAGGGTTTTCACGATACGGCCTCCCACGTTTTGCACCGGTAACTGTACCTCCGGTCGTGGTAGAAGAAATAAAGCGTTGTAAGAAGGGCGCCGAGGAATACTCTTATTCTTCGCCACTGTGAACCGTATTGGCGCCTTTAAACAGCTCTAGTCGATAGTACCGCGTCATCATCACTAACAGGGGGCTACGTGATACCGAAGGTTTCTACATGTTTAAAGATGAGTACACTGCTGAAACGAGTATATTGTAAGTCGCGTGAGGTTGCCAAAACATATCGAAGTAATGAGCCCTTTCTTTCAATACCGCGTTTAAACAACAATGTCCATTAATTTAATACAGAAAATATCGCGCAATCTCATGAGATTGTGATTAATTTATTGTTTCGAACACGCACAATTTATAGGAGTTTACGGAACTGCTGCTCGAAATTATCACTTGATAGATTACTAGCGCTGTAGAACAGCGCGATGTAATCATCGTTACGCTTCCGTCATTACATTCCGTGGCTCTATAACGAACATCCTGTAACTATCCATTCACCGATGCTTTAGAGGCTGAATTTCGATAACAAAGAGATGGACCGACAACGGGTGCTGAAAGCTCATAAACACGAATAACGGTGACAAGCATAGCGAATAATACTGATGATAATACTGACGACAAGGAGACCAACGCTCGATGGTTTCTGTAGCGACGACGACGACGACGACGACGACGACGACGACGACGACGACGACGACGACGACGACGTCGATGATGATAATGACGTCAACGATGACGATGTCGACGACGGTGACGATGACGATGATAACAACGACAAGGACAAGTGCAAACAAGTGATTTAGAATATTCGGTAGCGGATGTCATCTATTGCTCGCCCACTGCGACGTCATTATGTCATCATCATTCTCCTTCGCACCGACCTATCCCGTTGACGGGAGGCGCGCGCCTGGACATCACTCACCCGGTCCAACACCATCAGCCACGACGAACCCCGGCTTCACTTACCGGCTCACGTCGGACAAGGCTAAACAATATTTATCATGTAGTCGTCTGCTGCCACGCTGAATTGAAGTTCCGGTGCCACCCACGACAATACACGCTGCGTCAAACGGTACGTGGTAATCTGTATACCTTAGGGTCGAATCAGTTGCTCCGGATTGTCATTCAACTGACGAATTATGACGACGTGAATCTATCGTTACGATTAAATTGACGATTTATTGGAGATGTACAATATACACGTTAAATAGTTTCATTTCTCTCTCTCTCTCTCTCTCTCTCTCTAGTCTTTTTTTTTGTAAAAGTTTCATTCTTTTTGATGATAATAATAAAATAATAAAAATTCGTATATATTTATATCGTAAAGCTTTTTGAACATATTTTCTATTACTTAAGTTTCATTTCACATATATGCTATTATAAATATGAATAAATCGCGTTTCCGATTTATAATTATTTTGTACACATTAAGCATAAAGTTGTTATTTTAAACATCAGTGTGTATGGCCTGGTTCATTTTAACGATTCCAATTTTACGTAACTCCCTCGGTATACAGCCTCTTTTGCCCTACCTCTCTCGATTTCTCCCCTCGCACCACACGAACGACCAAAGTCTCCGAGGAAATCATTGAATATGCAACTTAAGGAAATCCTCGGATATTGCGCTTTATTATAAACGGGCCGGCCCCCGGTTACCGCCCTCGACGAAACTTCCTCCCAACGCCAAGAAGACTTTGCATGCGAATATTTTCAGATTCGGGAATATGCAAAGTCCCGCGAGACCAGAGAGATCCTCTGGTTATCTTCGCGAGTTCGAAGTGCTTACAACTATATTCTCAAATATTACTTTCGCTGTTAAAAATAAACAAGATTTTTATCAGATAAATACGAAATCACAATTTTATCAAATATACATTAATAATTTGTTTCTAGAAATATAAATCATAATATATTATAAATAAATATATTTATTCATATCACAAATTGCAGATAATAATGTTTTTCACAATAGTTTAGAAACAGATACTATTTAAACAATAATAAAAAAAAGTTTAAACTTTGCATTATTTTTTTTTTCAAATTTACGAAAAATATTTCTCGAAGGAACAATCGCGGCATGACCATTTAGAAAAATCTAAAGTAGAAATCGCTCAATGAATATTTTACACTATGCTCGAGTCGAGCTCGAGTAAATTTGCAATTTTCGTAATACAGATAAACGTACATTTATACCGACTCTCTCGCAAAATACTGTAACCGATTGTGCTTTCGTGTAAACATATACATATTTCATATATTATAACGTTCATATATTATGACGTTCTTATATCTTTCGTCGTAACGAAGAGGGCTTTTCCTCGTGAATTCAGTAGATGTTAAGCGCGAAGGGAGAAGTGAGAGATTTGGGGCTGAAGGAAGGATAGGTCGGATGTATAATTAGGCAGCGTTTATAATTAGCGTAAATTGCTTTCCGGTAAGAGGGATACAAGCTTTAACACCGTTTGGGAAGTGAAAACTATTATAAATTTAATATAATACAATCCAATTAAAGATGAAGGGTTTTAGAGAAAACAATATAATTAATTAGAGATAAAAGGGCTAAAGTTTTCAAAAAAAGAAGATCAATTATATATTTGAGAGATGTTATATCTTTATTTAACAACATTCTCTTTAATTCTTTATAAAAATGTAAATAAATTATATTTTTCTACATTAAATTGTTTTAATTAAAGAATGTTTGAAGTAAAGATATATAAATCAAATATATGACAATATGTATATGAATATGTATATGTACATGTAGAAACTAATGAGAATCTTAAAAATGGAACTTTTAATAAAAGATGCGGTTAGCGGAACGAAGCTATCAAGAGAAGCGAAAGAAAGAGGTGAGGTAAAGGAAAAGATACCTTTAAGTATTGGAACGCAGGTGCTGGGCGCGTGATCCTCCTTCGGAAATATACGGTTATCCGCTTAACTTAGACGCTGGCGAGACGGAAGCCATCGCCGGTCCGCGTAATATACTACCCAATAAAAACTTAGTTACTACGTTCCCACCTCCACTGTTTTCTCCACAACGTTCACCAGCGTCTTCCTCGTTTCTAACCCAAGAAAGAAAGAAAAAAAGAAAAAAAAAAAAAAAAAAAAAAAAGGAGAATAAAGGAATGAACGAAAGAACGAACCAAGACAGGGCAAACATAAACTCAAAATGTGGCAAACAGGTATACAAGAATAAATAATGGAGAAAGGCAAACGTTGGCGACAGACGCGGCACGGTGGATTTTAACAATTTCTGTCGTTATCGGATGTGTGGTCAATGATGCTGTAAAAGTTCCAGTAACGATACGAGATGCTGTCGAGAGACAATAATGGCTACACGGGTCATCAAACGAGCTTCCGAATGGCGTAGTAAGGACCTCAGGCACGCCGTAACCACGTGAACGCCTTTTGCTTCCTTCCGTGCAAGATACCACGAGATTCACCCTTAGCCGGGAAATTCTAGCTATGCTGTCCTTTATAGCGGCTAAAACGCCAAGAGACACCAAGCTTCCATTCTCTTCTGATCCTGTAATAACGCGCATACCGTCTTCCACTGAATTTCTCTACGATCCGAACGAGATGTTACGAATCTTGAAATGATCATTGCACTGCATAACGTTGATGAGATTATAAAAACGACAATGATATTGGTTACTAATTTTTCCAAAGTAAACAAAAGATATCAAAAAATTCTTGTTTCAAATAGAGATATTTTAAAGATGATTTTTATAGAAAGTACTGTAGTATTGCTTTTTTGATCAATAAAATCGTTCAATGTTATAAAACAAAAGATATAGAAAACGTTAGATCTGATTTTACTTATAAGCATGTATGATTCTGTAATGGCATATATTATATATGTCATGTTAACAATAATCGAAGTGTATTGAAATGTATAGAATGCATAAATGATATAAAACATACGACGAAAAATCATCTATTTTTACACACGTATCATAATGCTCGAAATAATCAAACCGACCGTAAAAAACATATGCTCACTTGTATTCGTTTCGTGAAAAGAAGAAATCGAAGGGTTGTGTATATTTTGGCTCACGATCATCCAAGCAACCGGACCGTTCCGGAGGGTGACAGATTGTTTGATGGTTGATTGTCGCGCACTGCTTCGGGGGTCGTCTGATTGGGTCGCCGCGAAACATCTGGCGGCCTCCCGCGGGGCTCCCAGACGACAATCATCCTACAATCGCGAGGTAATACTCCGAAAGATGTCTTCATCCTCGGGGACATGAGATGAAAATAGAGGATTTGCTCGAGCAATGGAAATTCCCACCGCAACATCAAAGAGAATATATATCCGTAACTATAAATATTATCAAAACTAATAAAGGAAATTTAATATGTACAAATTAACTTTATATCGATTCATTGGAATATTACGATAACGATTAAAAGAAAAATTTAAGTAATTCCTTTTATAAAAAAAATTTTTTTAAATCTCAGCATTTACCACATCCGCGTTGTCAAGTGATTTTTTTTTATCTGAAATACGCATATTAATTGCGGTCGAGTCAAAGAGAAAAAGCCGTTTTTGTCTTTTAAAAGCGTAGTGCTGAGAGAATGCAGACCACGTAATGGGGAAGAGGTATACAGAGTAGGAGGAAGTGAAGAAGAAGAAGGGACTTTTACAAAACTCATCCATCCCCTAACCCTTGCCATGTAGAGACATTGATATCTACCGGCTGACGGTACCCACCTACAACTCGACGACAATGGATCCTTTGCGGCCAAAAAAGCGTAAAAGAAAAAGAGAAAGAGAGGAAAAGAGAGAAAAAGAGAGAAAGAGCGGTCCACCTCTGGCATAAGGAATGAAAGAAAGAGCGGCAATGATGAAAGCATTGTCCCTGTTCAACGGCTCTTCTGTAAGCCTTCGAGGCGACCAGTCTATCTCCTTCAGCTCCACCATTTCTACCATAATCACAGTCATCTTCATCTCTCCAATTCATCGTCTCCACGTGCCCGTTCAAGTTGTGAACTTGTCTCCCGGTTATCTCTTGCCAAAAACAACGATAAAATGTAACCGCTTGCAAATATCATTGCAACTACGATGGATATACCTTAAATCGTTTCTTGTATCTTTCTCTCGTTTTACACATTTTCCAATAAAAATTTATAACATGATTTCAATATTCTCGTTGAAAATTATTTGCGGTACAAGTTTTTTTTACATTTTAATTGGTTTTTTTAAAGAACAAAAATTTAAATTATTTTTAATGTTCACTCAATGTATAAATTCAACACTTTTTTTTTTTTTAATTTGCTAGACCTTTTAACTTGACTTTGATTATTAACAATTGTTGATAAAATTTCACGATTTCGTAAATCGAAAGATTACAACGTGAAATGGCATGTTGTCTCCCAATCCTGGAATGTAATTCGAGAAGCCAAGTGTTTGCGTGTCTTCGAGGCTAGGGTGATCTTTAGGACCCTTGACTCGCTGGGCGTAATAACGCGATAATCTTCTCGCGCAAAACAAATAACGGGGCAACCATTTCCCTTCGATGCGGTGAGGTCTAACCCTTTCCTGAAAGGGTCTAAAGAGAGCAATCCCTGGTGATCGATCACAATCGACTCCTTCCATATGAGGGCATTCTTTACTACGTCGACGCTCGCGGAGAATGGCGAGCACGGGGGTTTAGGGTTACAACCCCCTCAGTTCCACGTCGCGCCAGCGTTGTTATTCTTCGAGCGAAAACTATTTACAAAGTCGAGGTTAATGGCATCAAGCGATTTCGTTCCATATGCCTCGACACCCCTGTGCAACATTAGCGTATTGTTCCTAATAGGATTTTACTTCGAGTGCCGTAACATATATCGCAGTACTACATCATACATACATATATATTGAATTTCAATACTAATAATTTTTTCTTACAAATACATAAATTTGCAAGATCAATTTAATACAAATCATAACACACATATCCGTTGTCTGTTATAAATATTTCATAAAATTCACCAAAAATAATATAATCATATCAGTTACAAAGTTAAAGTAACATTCTTCTTAACATGTATAAAAGTATGAATATAAATTTTCATAAACGAATATATCTGACAATAATAGATGTAACAATTAGACCTAATAATTCTTTTCAAAGTATCGGATGTGTTAATAAATCCTAAAATATTTCTATAACCAATATTCCAAAAAAAGATTTGGAACCGTTCCATCCAAACTAGATCTGCAAACGCGTGATTTTATTGTGGAGATTTAATTGACTAGAAGGTCGACAATTCCAATCTCAAAACTACCATTACGGAATCGTGGAACAAGTTCGCTTCGCCGCAACTGCATCCGTTTTCTCTCTCACGATCCTGATACTCCTTTCCGCCGACGAGGTTCTAACCAGGACCTATTTCTCTCTTCCTCATCGAGTATTACGCTGTGCCTATCTTACTCTCACATTCAATTCGTTCTCCTTCTCAGACCGGCAGCAGCGCGCGTGGCACGCACAAATGGAAAACGGATTGATTAATCGTAGTAATTACCGATCAGCCCCCGCTAATTAGATATCCGACTCTTGCCCACCCCAAAGCTCCCAGAGGGTTTCCTGCTACAGGAGACGATGGTGGTAGTACTACCGTATTGAGGGGACTTTTCGAGCCTACGACGGGGTTGATGAGAGACGGGTTGAAGGAGCGAATATATGGCACAAGATTGACTAAATGAGATCACGTGACAAAATCAGCCAACATACACATCAAGTTTTATTATTAGTAACAAATTGAATTATAATAATACACTGAAATTAGATATGTTACATCTAAAATAGTATTTAACGCATTTTCCCGACAGCGTTTATAAAGTGTCCAGTTAAATTTTGCCAACATAATAATAAAACAAAATAATAACAACAAAATAAAGACGACATAAGCATAATCAATTTACAAAATTACATTTTGTAATTTTGTACGCGATTTTTTTATCGCGTATCGACGATTAGCGACTGGTAGATCTTTGAAATTCCGGAGGCGGAAAGCGAGGAACGGTGAACCTACGATGACTCGATCGAGTAAAAAATCCTAAAACGTCCGTATAAGGCGTACCAATACTACAAGAAAGTGCCACGAGGTGATGGAACGACGCGATACGAGCAGCACCAGTGACACCGCACACCCGGCTGACTTGCAGTCCTTGGTGTCACCTGCCCTCGCAGCGCGCAAACGAGTCTGCCCAGTGTGGATCTTGATTCACATCGAGTACCGTGCCGTCACGCGTTGGAACGCAGAAACATTCCTAAAATTCTCCAAGGAACGCGTCTTTCTATTGCTCGTCAGATCGAGCGATAACAATTCTCCAATTAGCCGAAGGAGTACATTGGCAGAATATCAAATCTTGATTTCAAATATTGTACGAAGAGGTCCTATCTCTTAGGGACGTATGACAATTTCGAAATTTGGCTTTTCAATTCATTTTTGAGTGAAAAGAATACTAGTGAATGAAAGAATTATACAAAAATAAAAGTCACATATAAACTTTTTTATAATTATTTCTTTTAAAACGTGTATATTTAAAAGCCAATTAGAGAATTGTATTGAATATTTTATAAAAATATACCATATGTCTTCTTAGATAATAAAGATATATATATATATATATATATACAAATTTTCCATTACCGTTCAATCGTTACCTTTAATTATTATCTTGTTACAATGAGTGCGAATTAAATTATCGCAGACAATCTCGAGACCTACTGTAAAATTATCGTCGTTACCGAATATATAAGTCCATCCTCGTTTCCTATAATAGCGTGCTTTCTTCCTCAACGACCTCATTTGCGGGATATCGTTCTTATTCCCTATCCTATAGGTAATCGAACGATCTACGGTGAAATCGAATACAGCCAATTTCAAATGCGAAGTTGTTTACTTGAAATGCAAATGATAAAACTTACTCTCATCCTCCGACATTCTCAATGAATACGTGTTTAAGATCGAAAATAAGAAGAAACGATTATATTATTCCTCTTCGGGTCTAATCTTGATAATTAAATCCAAAAAGATGCTTCTATCACGAAGATATTTATGAGTGATTCAAATTCTATCATGACGGAATTTATCAACAATGATGTGACACATCCGTGAGCTCGTTAAAATTAATAATAAATCAATTTTGTACTATCTTACACGCACGATACCGTTGTCTCGCGTGCCACGCAGCATCTTCAATCGGCAATCTACACGGATTATTTACCGCCATGACGAAACCGTTACTACCTTCACGCGTGCCAATGATTTATCGCCCATCGTTCAGTTGCGCTGGCCAGTTGCAAAGGCCGTTTACAAAACGAGTCATGGCGTTTTCGTGGAATACGCGCACGAGATTAGGTCCGGTCTGGAGCAACGGGAGTGACGTTTAACAGCCATTGCCTTTAAAACTGCGACATCCACGCTATGCAACAATATTTGCAGAACAGGACCGAAGGCGGGGTGGCCATACCGGGATAAGAGAGAGGATGCGGGAAGAGAGGGATGGAGGGATATTAACATCCGGTCGCGGGAATTTACGGCCCCATTCGCGTGGCTCCCGGGTCTCGGACGATTTTGTAAAACGAAATGTCTCGTTAGCAAGTCGGTTACAGCCAAACGCATATATACATGCATGCGACATACGGAGGGGATGCCGTAGACTACTCGTGGTTTTACAACGGTCTAAATTACCCTTGCGACGTACGGTTATGATGTTAACGATCCAACGGTGAAGAGGAAAAAGATCGAGAGAGTATCGCCGAGCACCTACGCTTCACAAAAAAAAAAATCTTTTCCTTTTTGCTGTTCCTTCTCAGAATATGAACAGAATCTGAAAATACTCGATATTCAAAATATCAATACCATTCTTCATATCTCTTAATGTTTTTTATATTATTTATTAGAATTCAACAAAAAAATAATTCTATAATCGGCTACTACAATCTACTCTAATAATTACAAAAGTTTTGTTAAACGTTTGGCCAAACCAACTTGTAATTATTCAGCGAGCGAGACAGGAAAAGTATCAATTTTTCATTTTTTAATCATTTTTTTCCAGACTTAAAGAGAAAAATTATTACATGTATTTCTCAACGTGATAACTTGAGAATTATATTAATTGTAAATGTATTATAAACGTGTCATAAATCACAGATAAAAATACAAAAATGCAGATACAGATAGGGATGACGATTTCAACAAGTAATTCTCAATTGGGAATTGGAATATTTTATCGTTTTCCGCTCGAGTTGTGCAAGTGCCAAATTCTTTTTCCTCCCCTTAGCCGCAAAGCGGTAAATTTTGTCCGGTGATTAAGCGTCGTCTTGGAAGCTTAAGCGAAATCGCTCTTCGTCTCCGTTAACATCGAAACCCTCTCAAGATACTGCGCGTCGCGTCGCGGCAACGGTGCAGCTGTAAGTGATAAAATTATTTCGACCTCTGGTTTTAAATAGAGTAAATCGCGCCGAGACGCCGTATGTGACGAAGAATCATGTTGAAGAGAAACAAAAATGGAACCAGAATGCTTAAGACGAATAGAATTATCTCAACGTTCGCAGGAAACTGCTTATCACAACACGACCGGATTCAGAAAAAAAAAAAAAAAAAAAAAAAAAAGAAAAGAAACGGACTCGAAGACCGTAATTAATCCATACTACGAAATACTACGAAGAGATATAATTTTCAACGAATGTCAACACCATCTTCATCGCGCGAGAAATAAGTGACTATTTGGTGCAAGATGTATTTTCGTCGCGTACGCGTTAATATATGCGTGAGGAACATTCGAGAGAATAAATGAGCCTAGTGATAAAATTATTTAGTCCGCGAGCTTAAGTAACCTAAATTACGACGCGTATCTTCTAGAGTATATACGTTGTGCGTACAGCGAAAAACACGTGCAGTCGCGGAAGAAGCGCCAACGAGACAAACGACTCGCGGAATAAAATTATTTCGACCGCGGATTAAACGGGGTGAATCGCAGGCAGGCTACCGTTTGTGGTATACAACGTTGTGCTATACATGTGAAAGAAAAATGTCGTCGAGATTCCGCGAGTAGCGGCCGCGAAATAAACGGCCCAGGTGCCAGCCAGAGTTACCGCGGTCGGAAGAGGATGCGTGACTCGGGGTGGGCAAGAGCCGATAAATAACCTCTGCTTTATTAGCAAGATACACCACGAGGTGGGGAGGAAGCGGTTAAATTAGCAAGAATATTAGCACACATTTGCACCGCTCGCACGTTGCTGAAATGATGTGCGTGAAGTTAGCATTAGTGTGCAACGAGAGGAACGATTTGAAGATCCGCTTTGCGGATGATGGTTCTCAAACAACGAAACAAAATTATTTCGCCTTGAAATAAAAAAACAACCACTTTTTGGATAAATAATTATCGATTTGAATACCATTTAGTCGTACTATTGCAATCTAGTAATTTGGATTATTCCAATATTCGCTTGCAAATTTCATTGTTTAAAGAACAAATCTTCTTTATAATTTTCAACTTGAGTAATTTTTTTTTTTTTTTTCATCATCTCGAGTTCTTAAATGCATAATCGCTCGTATCGCTTGTATGTACCGCACGTGCGAATCGTTTCTTCTTTACGATTGATTTTATACATGCGATTTTCAAACGCAAGTTAGATAGAGTGTAGAAGCTGCAAAGGACTAACACATTGTAACAAGCTGGCAACGATTCTAACTACTGTCCAGGCTGATATATGTGACGGAAAATTGCGGACGAAGGGAGCGAGAACGAGAGAGCGAGAGAGAACGAGAGAAAACGCTCGGAGGAATGGTCGATCTTCCTCTCGATGGACGTTTCTCGGCTATTTTATTTGCGAATTATTTCATTTGTCCAGCGTATTCTAATTAGAGCAGCCATCTTTCTGAGTCATCGTCGTCGTCGTCGTCGTTGTCGTTGTCCTCGTCGTAGATGTTTCCCTCGTCCAACCAATGTGTTGCGAGGTGCAGGGGCCAACGGCCACGCTCTAATTGCATTACGGAAACATGAGTTTCCCTCAGCGAAATATATCACGAAACTTATCGCGCTGCGAAGAAATTGCCGTGGGCTCGCTCGTATGCACTTGGCGCGCAAGTGCAAGCCTCGTATAAGCTCCAGGGTCCGCCTACGTCGTGCACCCTTATATACCTGCCCACCCACGCAAATCGTACATCACGACGCGCATTTTCGTCTCGCCATGCAAAAACGCAGATGGTTTATTTTTCCACTTTCCCTCTCTTTCCCCTCTCGCTCAAGACGGTTCTCATAAAAGAAGTTTGTACGCCAATATACGGAGAAGGATGAAGCTCGAACAGCCATAGAAAGGGGATAGCTAGAAGTTGCAATGTACACAGAATGATATGTGATCTAAACCCTCCCTCAAAATTATTATATATTATCGATAATTTAATTCAAATAAATTTAGAAAGAAAGAAAAGTGATCGTATATTCATAGATATAATTCGCTGACACTGTCAATTAATTCAAAATAAATTTAAACTTGCTTTCGCAGTAAAATTTATAAGAGAATCTATTTCCTGGCAGAAACACACATCCAAAGTATTCTGACATATTGAAAAATACTGAATCGCAAACAACGAGTTCTTGCCAAGTGTTCCAAGTCTATCCCCGCTTTTCCAATCGTCGACGATGTAATTAGCACCATTCGTGCAACGACGGAATTCGCGCCGCGCGACTCCGTAATTATCGCAGCTTTGCGTGGGTGTCCAGAAAACGCGATGGAAATAAATATAAATGACGCACCACGCGGTTGGCTACGCGAAACATCGTGGCGTCAACTTCGTGGCTCGCTACCGGTGGGTCCTCCTTAAACTTGATTTGTGCTCAATTACCTCCGTGGTCCTCCGTTCTCGCGTCCTTCTCATTCCCGCTTGCTGTAAGTCAACACGAGACGTTCGCGAATGTCGCGACGATTTTATTTATACGCAAGGCAGCTACGTTTCTGTGACGTCCCGGCGCCACGGGAAGAGGAAAAAAGAAAAAGAAGAAAGATCGATGGAGAGGAAAGTAACGGAGACTCTTTATATATTTCATCGTGTACCAATGCAATTCGTTTCGCATTTTATGTCTGGCCGCGAGCGATCTCGCACACCTTCCCTTGTATCCCAAAAACCCCTACCAGTTCGTTCGATACGTCGAGTATGCACACCCGTCCAATTCATCCCCGTGGAACGACAGTAACCTGGATTATTTCGATCTTTGCTGCCGCTAAAGTTAGCCAAAGAGATTACTGCGGCGCGACACGATTTCATCCGCGGGAGAAGAGGAGACGAGAGAAGAGAAGAGAAGAGAAGAGAAGAGAAGAGAAGAGAAGAGAAGAGGAGAGGATGCGGAGGCGGAGAGATCGGATTGTGACGCGACTACGTCGTTTAAATATTACGGTAAACAGGGTCTGCAGTAATTCGGATGCCGGCGCAGGTGCCACGCGGAAACATCTATCAAGATGGCGAGATTGGGGGTGCGAAACGCGGCCCATTCTCCATAGGGAGAAAGGGCGGAAGGAAGACAGAGCAGGGTGGATCAACTTGAGGAAACGGGGGATTTCTCTCTCTTTCTCTCTCTCTCTCTCTCTCTCCACGGAATAGAAAGGAGAGCTGAGCTTTCACAGGACGGTTCTCCACATCGTCTTAACCCTTTCCGGTATTAATACCGGATCGCTAGGAATTAACGGTCGCGACGACGATCGTGTTCTCAAGAATCTTCAAAGTAATGCGGTTGGCTACCTAATAATTTATAAGTTTTAAAGATAACGCGAAATTATCTCAAAATTTTTATCGAAAAACGAAGTAAAATGTAATTTTGAGAGAATGCTACAACATATATTTTTCATTTTGTATCTTCTTATAAATTTAATAGATATAATAGTGCTGAT
The DNA here is from genome assembly GCF_055798465.1 of Pogonomyrmex barbatus. NCBI lineage: Eukaryota > Metazoa > Arthropoda > Insecta > Hymenoptera > Formicidae > Pogonomyrmex > Pogonomyrmex barbatus. Next base: position 6,756,152 of record NW_028297114.1, on the reverse strand, counting down.
GTGTTTTATGTAATCATTTATGAGCTTTAAAGATAACACGCAACTGTTTTGTAAAGTTTGTTAAAAATAATCATTATAAGTTATTAAAAATAGATCATTGTAAAATTATAATATCGTGAAAGTGACGTTGTAATTTTTGTTTCTTTCTTTTTAAACAATGTCTGTACAGACAAAATTTTACATTATTGAAATACTTGAATTTATTATTATTATATGTGCGTAATGACTGTATGGTAGGTGGTATGTAATTCGTTAATTGTTGCCATTATAGATATGCGCAAGCCCTACATTCCTCAATGCATAAATTACGAATGTACCGGAGTATTATCTCACGGTAATTTCTCGGGCATTCATTTTTTTGAATTCGTCATTATTTTTAACTGCTTATATGAAAGTTTCGTAATCCACGCGCTCTGTCTCTCATCATCATAATATCTATCATAATATCTGTGAATTGCCAACGTTAATGGCAAACGATTCGCAGGCCGTAAATACGCGCTCTGACCGTTAACGTAATCGCCAGTACGGTACGATCGTACCGCAACTTATCGGTCACATCTGCGATGATGGCGACAATGTCTTTACGAAATATCTTCAAGTACGAACGGGTATCAACTTACCGAATCGTTAAAACGATCACAAAATTGCAAATAAATTACCTTTTTTTCACAAAAGTATAGGTAATTAGCAAGAATATTCAGAATATATATATATATATATATATATATAAAAGAAAAAAAAATAAAATTGAGATTAGTATCTAATACCAAGCAATTACAATTGATTCAAATATTTTATCTGCCGATACGATAATTATTACAGTAAAAAGATGTAAAAAAATAAGAGACCGAAGATATCTCAAAATAAGAGAAAATTTTATAAGAAATAAAGAAAACGAACGAAAACAACTTGAAAGGAGATGACCGAGAGTACGATCACGGCGACTGACGGCCCAGATATGAAAATCGTAAAGTCGCTACATAATAGCGACTAGTATAATATCCGTAGTACGGCACTCTTCACGCTGAGATTAAAGGTGCATAAAGCGAAGGCGGCGTTAAACATTAATAAACGTTTTACAAGCTTTTCTCCTCTATAGCCGAAAGAGGCGCACGCCCAAAGTATGTGTAAGCAAGATACTATTTTAAACGCTACACCGTTACGTCCGCACATAGTGCGTCTACATTATGTTGTTTCGGATACATTATTCCGTTCAACATTATTAAGATATGTTTATATTTTGCCAAAATGAGCCGACTAAAACACTAGAACATTTATAATGACTACGCTAATTGAAAGTGAACAAACTCGCTCAATCCGTCAAAGCGAAAGTGCCTTCTACAATACATAACTATACAGTAAATCTGTGATAAAAATTGCAATTTTTCGAAAATAAGTTTTCATGAAGTGTATCGAAAATATGATGTGAAAGATGCCGATCTAATAATATTTCCGTGAATCGTAAAAAAAAAAGAGTTTCTATCGCATCAATGTAGATTCAGTGTAATAAAACACATCGAAAACGAAGCATTAAATACAAGCGAATGAATTGTGTGGGAAAATATACGGATTATTGCGGTGCATTATATCGTAAAGTTACGTAACCTGATATTTCCGATCGACGATGAAATGATCGAGGTAAAATGTTTCCGATTAGTCGTAACGATTGGGTATAAATTTTGCTTTATCGCGGACGGAACGATCTCTCCACGGTGTCTGTAACACAGAATTTAATGCTAACCCTATTCTAATAAGAATGATTTTATAACTCGCTCGGACTAAGAATAAACGACGATTAACGTCTTTTTTTATATAGACATTTTTTTTTTTTAGTCATATCTTGACTAATATGAAATTACTCGCTCAGATCGAGATATATATAATTTTTATTACTTTATATTGCTATATTTCTCTACCTAGAGAAATAAGATCAATGCAACGAAAAATTTATCATAATCGTAATACGCAATGCGAATATGCAATGCGAAACATAAATTTTTTTTATACTCTATGCAAAATAATTATATCTCAAAACTAATCACTAATGACTATAAATATATACAGTTTATTCCTCAAGATTACCATGTAATCGCCACAACGAATAAAGTGCAACGAGCAAAATCATAAGTATAAGCCGATAACGCAAAATCGGAACGAATTAAACCAAAATCAGAGAATTACAGCCGTAACGAACGCTTTCTTGAGATCATGGAAAAACACAAATTACGGAATTCAGCCCGCCCGTTTGACTCGCTGATACGGCGTACGCCTACCACGCCGTTTGTACTCGCGTGATTGGCGCGCTGAAATAATCAGCTCGTTGCAACGTCAACGTGCAATCGCTGGTGCCGAGCCCCAGTCGTGCACGCCTCGTTCCGTTTGATGTACGGGCGTAATTTCAGGGTGTCTGGAATTCGCATATGACACGTGCGACGTGCCGTATGATTCGACGCCCGTCCGCCGCTCTCATGCCCGCCGGTCTAGAAAAAGTTTCTCGCTTGGCACGTATGCAGCGAGATTCGATTCTCGTCGCTTAGAAAGACTCGATCACGGTCGGAAGATAAATTTGTTTACACTCGCGACACGCAAAGAATATATACACTCTATAAAAATTCCCGATTACCGCTGTTCTTGGTAATAAATGTTTAAAATATGTATAAAAGATGTTTTATACTTTTCAACAAAATTTACTTTTATTCTGCAACGTATATATTTTTATATTTGTCAAATCTCTTTAGTCACATATGTCAGAGATAGAAATAATCAAAAGTGAAAATTTTTACAAATACAGCAATCTCAAAATAGCTAAAAATTTGCAATTTTCTTCATAAGACTTTTAAGATAAAATTTTTTAAATGACGTACAAGTTTAAAGTGATGTTTTCTAAATGATGATAATAACAACGACCATTGTAGCCATTTTACGTGCAATAAATGTATGTAAAATATTATGTAAGAAATAATTTACTTACCAATTATTAACTTGAAGAATCGTCAACCCCGTGTCCTGTGCCAACTGTTTTTTCTGGTCTTCCGAGGGGTATGGATGCTGTAAGCAAAAAAAAAAAAAATAAATTCGCTCAATTACTAATGAAATTGAATACGAACGATCTCGCGTATTTTTAAGTAACCATTAATGCGACGCGAGTCAAAAACTCAAGCGCCAATTAGCGTGAAATTGTCGACGTGAGAATGCAATTATTATATACCAATCCCAACAGAACGATTATCTTGAGCGCAAGAATTAACGCATGTAAAAAAAACGCGAGACTAAAAAAAAAATTTCCTCTTCCACGGTTTCACTCTACCATCGTCTCGCCGACGAATGTGTAGCGGGATGTTTCGAAACAATTTATCGAATGATTTATCGCTCACCGAAGTAAGTATATAGAACACACAGAGCGTCGCGCGCGCGGACTTTTATCTGCGCGACGATCCGCGCACTACAGGCGTCGCATCGTCTAGATGCACCTGCGAAATATTATTTATCGCTGGCCAACAAACAACATTAAAAAAAAAACAGGGATAGAAGGAGGAAGAGAAGGGAGCAGCGAAAGAGACAGGAGCGCGGCAAAAAGTTCCTTCTATATATCGCACACTCGGACCACGTTTTTTTTTATCGCGCGAATACATTGTGCCACATCAAAATGGAGCGCCAAACGATCCGCGCGGCACACCGTCACTTTCATATACGTAATTATATATATATATATATATATATATATATATATATATATATATATATTGTTCATCTTTTGCGAAAAAGAGAACTTATGTGAAAACATATCATGAATCGTACGTATCGTCGTGTATGATGTAGTCGAGAAAATTAATATAAAGAAAGAGTCGCTTGATTTCCGTTCCAATTGAAGAAAAGGAAAGAAGCTGCTTAGTTTAATAAAAGATATTAAATAAAGCGATGATAAGTAGGATCATAACTGTCGTATTCTTTAGATTAATTTTATGTATCATTAAATCCTCTTGAAGTACTAGTTGTCTCATATCCATTGTACGAAATTTGGATAATAAATTATACACTCATCGGATATTCCATCGATCTTGTGCCACGCAAGTCTATAAATTTATGTAGCGTTCTAGCCGTTCTTTCGGAAAAGTTACTGCGCGCATTAATATCGCAGTCGCAACAAGAACCGAATCTTTCCAATGCTGTTATCCAGTCAATTCTGTGCCAAGTTTCTAAAAGATGTATGACACGCACATGCGACATTGTGCACCTGCGTTCTATGTCAAGTTTGGTATCTCAAATTCGGTATCTTTGTTTCCTCGTTGACATTAACCTTTGCAGAGTTCAAGTGCTTCTTTTTATATGCCCAATACAATGTAAGGCATTATTACAAATAAATTCTGTCGTAGTAAAATTGAATTAGTTCATAACTGAAATAATCATCCGTATACAATTAATACAAGGAATATCTTTGTTTTATAAAAAACAAAAAATTAAATTAATTAAGCCAAATGGAATGATCATTACAAAATCTACTTAAATAGGATAAAATCTGCGATAGAAATTAAACGAGCTCCAAAAAGTATTAAACAAATTATGCACGCGACGTACGGAAGACAGTCACCGACGCTCAATTACATTACACCTAGCAAGACGTATTAATTTCATGGGCGCAACCACATCTCAATTTTAATCTCGCATTAACTGCAATTATGAAATTAGACGCACGTAATCGTTACAAGTAAATAGTCCGCCGACAGTCGCGTTCCCAATGGAGACATTCCCAACGAAGACTACATATCCGTGACACGCGATGGTTATGTTAATTTCCTCGATGTAAAAGAAAACCGAATGTCTTTGACTTTCAGAAAAATTACTTTAGCATTTGGTCGTTTCTCGTTTTCTCGAATCGATTTCACTAAGATATTAGTAAACAATCGAAAAGCATTCTACATGTCAAAGAGAAACAAGCATTTATTATAGATTCCTATGACGCCTGTATTTGTAAATTTAACGTATATTGAATATTATTCGCAACGAACGATGTCCGGTCCGTGTCAAATTATCGATCGGAAAGCTTGAAAGGATCCAACTACGCGTAAAAGCCGGCGGCTGCATCCCGCAAGCGGGCAAACCACATCATATTTTTACATAATTAGCACGTGGCGCCCGCGGTATCACGTCCTCTCTCCCTTTCGCTCTCGATCGTTATTTTTTGCCGAAGCTTGCGGTATTTTTGGAAACCGCCGCAGCCCACAGATCCATCCCCCCCAAGCCCCTCCTCGACCTCCTCGCTATATCATGTTTCTTGGAGGCGAGCCACAGTATACATACATCAGAAGCGTGGCTCCGTTTCCCCACCCGTCACCCCCTGGCACACCACCCCATTGTGCGCCGTTGTATATCCGATCCGAGCGATTCTTATCCTAATTAAATCGGCCGAGCGCATTGTCTGGGAGTAGAGTTTCCATCGGATCTCCGTGGATATCTAACGCCGCGTATAAAGCCGCGTCGAGAGGAGGATTGAGACGATCGCGCGGGTGCGGGACCCCACGAGAATATGAGATCCAATGCGAATCGATGCGCGCTAAATTGCAGATTTGACGAAGTGATCGACGGTTATGTATACGGTATGCCTCGAGTGAATATCGGCGACAGGCCGATTGGCAAGGTGTACAGCCTTCATTCGATTATCGAAATTCGAATCGACTACGTATATATATCAGTTAATTTCCCTTTACGTACGGTAATACGTATATACTGACGATAAAAAGTTTTTTGATATATTCCATGGGAACGTGCATACAAACGTGCATACAAACGTGTGTCGTAAATAAAAACTGTTTTTTTTTTAACACTTTTTTAACGTAGCGCGTGCACACGTGTGTGTGTGTGTGTGTGTGTGTGTGTGTGTGTGTGTGTGTGTGTGTGTGTGTGTGTACGAATAATAATATACAATTGAAAATCATTAAATTTGTTCAGCGAGTACTATGTAATAATGATTATCTGTTTTTACGCTTGTCAATACATCGATCAATAATATTTAATCAACTTTGAATGAAAGAAATGTATGATCGATATAGTTAAAACGACATACACAATTTCTCTTTATGGTTCAGCTTCTCCAGAGATAAGTTGCTTATAGATTTCGTTGGCGTATGCATAAAACAATCAAGATAATTGTCGCTACGTGGGGACCGCCTAGCTGGCTGCTTTCCACCCTCTGCACGATTCGAGATAGCTGCTGCGGGCAAAGGAAGAAGCAACGGTTAAGGGAGAGAGATGGAAAGCAGGAGCTATCCAATTACATTGAAAACAATAGTCTTAAGTGCTCGTGGCGGTGCGTTCTGGACTATCCCCGACCCTGTAGCACCGATGCTTTTCCATGACGGTTTCCCGTTCCAGGCTGACATGTTATAGTCGTGGCGACGCGCTGTTGTTTGACTTGAAAAAAATATTACCTACGGGACATTACGTGATATAACATTTCGCCTATTTTTATTTCTGTTACAACCGTTGTGTATTATTCGCAGGCAAAATTGTGTATCGTATTGGTTTCAATATCGCATTAAATAATAAATATATACATTAACAAGCTTTGCTTTCGTAAAAATAAAATTACGATATTATTAATGGCATCCCGAGATAACAAGTCCGTTCGATTCGAAAGAGAAGAGAGAGAAAAAGATTATCTTTTCATCGAATACGAATCCAACGTCCGAGATGGGAACAAGAGGAGGAGAAGGGAAGGCAGAAGCGACGAGAATGAAACGCGCCGCGTTGCAAGAGCACGATTCAGTGGCCAAACAAGCGATAAAATGAAAATGAGCGGTAAAAAGACAATATGAAAACCATTTGGGTTCTTCCGAGGGTTGGGGCAGGAACGAGTCAGGCGGAAGCGGGGCTAAGTGTGTAAATGAGTCCGTAGTTTAGCCCGATTGCCTCTAGACGACCCCTTTCCGCGGTGCGCAAACCTCATCCACGACCCGCTATCCTGATAGCCAGCAACGGCGTAGCTGAAATAACCGTAGTCTTCCTGAGGAGCAAACTGCTCCCTAAGACAATTCTCGAGACAATGAGATCGTTCGTAGCCCGAATTCAAATCAGTACAAATAGACGATGAATTAAATGTCTGTATTAGATGTGAGGCCGTTTCTCGAATTGATGACCGCTCTGATCTGCTTCCAAGACTATCTTTGGAATTATTCAATTACGTTACTAAATGAAATAACGTATCTAAGCCTAGCGGTATAAATACCAAACAAAACATATTCTAAAATTATTACGAAATAAATTATTGAAATTTTCAATAATCATCCACGTGGAAAAAGTTATGTATGTAGAATTAAAGAAATCGTATGTTTCCTTTGACGTAATTAAAATCCACTTGCTAGAATCGATCTAATTTGGTGAAAAAATTTAAAAAAATTTAGAGAAATGTAACAGACAATGTTACGTGTCAAAAAGATAGGCATCGTTACTCCCTTGTCCCAGTACTATCCGCGCATCGATCCGCTATTTCGCTCGTAACGTTCCCGTGAGCGTGACAATTTGCTGGCGCATCGGTTCGATGACGAGGACCGCGCGCGTGCTGCGTCAGGTCGTCGATGCTGGGACGGGTGGATGGATGCACATTGGAGCTCTTCCTGGCCTCGTGTCTCTTCGTGTCCTTCGTCGTTCCGGGATGTTACCCCACCCCGTGGTAACCGGGGCTCTCGGTGCCGAATGACACGTCGATGACGACCGCTGCTGACTCCAACTAACGAGCGGGGCGTTGGGGGCGTGGGAGCCACCAGAGATCGCGCCTCGTCATCACGCGCCTCGAAATCCCCTCTTCCGCTTCGCGTCCAGAGAATTCATGTCGAGAGGATGAGGTCGCGAAGCTCGAAGAGGTCACTACGGGTGGCTACGTCGATTTCACGTTACCCGATCATCGACCGGTCGTGCGGATCGACCGACCGAAGCGAGAGAAGAGCCGACTGGAATCCTTCGTGACTGGCGAACCGATAAACGAAAGGTAAATGTGAAATAAATGACGTTGTCGCAATGCGGATTCGTCTTTGTCAGAATCGCGAAAGATTTAAAACTGCCTAGATGAAAACCACACTCGGGGGGCAAAAGTGCCGATTTCCAAGGTCGAAGTGAAGCGAGAAATATCTTCATATCCCTGCTACGACTTCACAATGTAATTACTACGGAAAGATGGGAGCTAACCAATTGTCACGAGTGAATTTCGCACTGAAATTGTCCCGACCGGTCGAATTGATGGGAGGGAAAGCGGGCTCTTTGGCGATGTGAAAATGAGGAGGAGGAAATGGCGGATGAGCGAGGGCGGATATAAAATAGACGACGTCAGCGCGTCAGTCATCCGTAATATCTTCATTCCGTTTGTCTCCCTCCATTGGTCGGTAGAAAACACACACACACACACACACACACACACGCGCGCGCGCGCGCGCGCGTGCATATGTACATAAGTGTATTTTTATGTATATACAAACACAAGATATTTTCACGAGCGAGCAAAACTTCGTTATTGTCTCGACGATTATTCAATTTCGGCGTTAAAATCCTCTAATGTGCTATTATTGCTTCGAGAGAACACGACGACCTCAAGGGACAGTAATGGCTTGCTGCACGTCGAAAGAATTTTACTGGAATCCTCTTTAAGACGGTAGTCTAACCTGATTGTAACCGATTGACAAGGATAATGAAAACAGACTATAATTGGCCGATAAAACATTTTAACGTTCATACACTTTTATTGCCAGAAAGTATTTGCATTGCATGACATATTTTATGTTATAACAGACACGAGTCTCATAAAACAGAACTTTTTCACCATTTCATCTTGTTTTTATAAAAAAAATTATTATAATATAATGATTTTGAACGTAATATGCAATATAATCATTCCACCAATATAATTACTTTCTGCCATATTACATTTCTACTTTTTTCTTAATATAGAAAAGTCAAATTTTGCTATTACATACATAAAAATATATAAAAATATATAAAAATATATAAAAATTTCAATTGTAATACATAATTGCGAGCTTGTAGGATAAAATGAATAGAAAGATTAGAAATGTAACATTTTAATAGATCAAAATAGAAGATCAATTCAACTACGTGCATCAAGAGATTACAATCGATTCTTATCTAGAGAGATTTCTCACGTGATGGGGATAGATGCTTTGCAATCTTTTGTATAATTACAAATGAAACACAATGGAATGTATAAAGGTATGCGTGCAGACGCGCCTGCAGCAGCCGTATGCGCTATGCTCGAACGATACCAGATAAGCCCTGCCCAAAGATGGTATGCTGCCCTGATGCCGACTCGTGGTAGAACACCAACCACACAGCAATGAGAACTCGACAAACGTGGAGTTCCATCTGCCAGATAGACATCGTTTCTCAGCTTGCTTCGTCATTGCGGCGAAGCCTTTCGCGTTCAATACGCAGCCCGTTTATGTCCCTCAGATTCTTTTATTAACAACAGGAATGTTTTATTTCTGCATCGCGCTTTCGTTAAAATATAATTATATATAAATTTACACGATTTCTATATGAAATACTTTCGGTATACATATATATATAAAAGAGATAAAACGTAAACTTTTTTGTAATTATATTTAAAAAGTAAAAAGTTCATTCACCTGGTAGGATATAAGTAAATTGGAATATTTTAAATTTATTCAATTAAAACTACAAGAATTACAATTACTCGTTTACATAATTACTCGTATTCCTTTTTTCAAATCGCACCATAAAATAGATAAATTCAATGACTCAATGTAATAAATATGTGCATTTGAAATGTTGAACCAATTCAAAGCGTTAAAAATATTGGCAACGAGAAAAAGGCAATATCATCGATCGATGCGTGGCATTTTTTTATGGCGATCACCGAGCTCAAAGCTCAAGGACAGCCCTGAAGGTAACGCGCTTACGAACGCGAGCGAATCTATGGACGATTCGGAACTGGTTGTTCTCTGGAAATCGATGCTGACGAGCGAATTGGTACGGCGACCTGCGGGGCGTGGTCGAGTCGAGTCTCTGTGACATGGCCACCTCAATCACCGTGCGACGCCCAAACCTGTCATTATCACGCGACCCTGTCTACCGTAGGGTCTACGCGTACGTGTTCACACACAACCAACGTACCGAGGGCACATACGTATACGCCCCGCCGAACGTTCGACGCGGACGATCAAACTGCGTGATCCAACGGATCACAAGGAACACGCGTCAAGGGCGCCAGAGCCGTACAGCCGAGGGGATGCAGACTCGTTGATCACCTCCTTGTCGCAGTACGCGGACACACCCCCGTCATTGTGTCCTTCGGAGGTAACGTGGCGCTGAAGGAGGCGGTTCCTTCCTTCACAGGAAGGTTCAATCGTCCGCAAGTCCGACGACCATTGACCCCGGCTAGTGACCCAACTTTGTCTCCCAATTTCATTGATTAGGCTCTGCTCTTGCCCGCTGCAAGCATCATATGCTACTCGCGACCCCACAAACTCAACTGATTGAACCGTACTAATGAAACGGTTGGTTGTAATCCTAGTTTAATCTCACGTGTGTGAAATAGCAGACTTTTAACTTTGAAGATCTGATTAGCCTACTTTTAGCAAAGCTCCTGGTAATATATAAAGTTTTGCGTTTTTCCAATATCTCAACACTTTAATTATGAAAAACATAATTAAATGTGATAACAATTTACATACACAAATACACGCTCGTGTGCGGAGAGAGAGAGAGAGAGAGGGGGAGGGGAAGAGAGAGAGGGAAAGAGAGAGATTCGGGCGGAAGTAGCTGAATTAAAGACGTGGAATTAGCTGATTAGATATCCGCACCACTTCATAAAATTGGCAAGATTATGAGCATCTTCCGCTCTCTCTCCTTCTCTCTTTTGGCTCCAAATGCAAACGCTGCTATTCCGAACGTCGTCGGTCGCTATTATTACCAGCCCCGTCTCTTCGCAGTCAATGTTTGAAGACCGTATCGAATTCTCGCCGTTAATGAGAGGCGGGCGGAATTATTGACAAGAATCCAGCTCGCCCGAATCCCACCCTCTCTCCCACCCAACGTGCCGCACGTCAATCGGTACCAAGCACGCCTCGTGACTTGTGGGAATCGGGATAATTATAACGTTTCCGCTGAGTTTAGATACGGGGAAGGAGGGGCAAGCGTAATGGTGGAACCTCCTCCTCTTTCTAGAGGCCCCTCAGGCGGCAATTCTACGCTCACGCTCGCACCGCTACCCGGCAATCATCCCCAGTCAGTCTTTCAGTCAGTTCCGTTGCTATTTAATTATCCATTTAAAGCGTGTAATCTTCTCCTACGCGGCATCGATTCACTCGTGCCGGTCATCTTCCAATGAGGGACAACGAGAACGATGATGACGTCGTTCGTAAAGATCTGGAGAAGACAGTCGCGTTTCAAGTTTTATACTATGCTAATGCGCGATGAAAGTGTATAAGATATTAAAAATCTTTTATCTTAATCGTAAATAAAATGTAATATATATCATTATTAATTTTCCACCAAAAATTTATCTACCATTCAGCTATTCATTAGTTATTAAAATCGAGATAAAATTTGATAACGCGATCATTGACAAACAATCGGTGAGAAATGAATTATATATCTAATACAAAATATGTATTTTTAATACATTTTTTTACATCTGTTTTGTCGAATTGAAAGTAAAGCTGTAAATGATCGCGGAATAGGTTGAATGTAGATTGTTGGAGAAAAGCGTGGGAGTGCATCGCATGTACATATATTGGCCTTGTCGAGATGCAAGTGGTCATCCTCATCGTTATCGATATCGGTAACAAGAATACGCCTCGTATGGAGGGTCGTTTTCTTCCAAGGTTTACTATCGAATTACAGTTTCGAAATAAAAATAAAATAAGAATTAGAATCGCTGCGAATTGCGAAGATCTTGAAGAACACTTGAAAACATGCTATCAGTGCCAGTACTGTTCGGAGATTGTGGTAATTTAGATGCTTATAATTTATCCAAAAAATAGATAGTTATCTATACGAGAAGAATTGATTAAGGATAATTATTACATTTTCTAATTTCAGATTCGTTTCTCATTAAAATTTTATAATCAATAATATCTTACAAAAAATCCAATTTCAGATTTTTTTTCTCTCTTTTTTCCTCCGTTACAGAAATAAAGAACAAAATTAAAGTGTCTTCTTCTGTTTAAAAAAATAACATAATACATAAAGCATCACCGAGATTGCCGGTCCGTCATTTAACGTCCGACTATGCATAACTTCCGGAGAACACACTTCCAAATCGTCTTCCTTTTTACCCTTAGCCGATGCAAAGACGTATAAACGAAATAGCTGTTAGGTGATATTGGGATACGGCATGTTGCGAGGGTATCGATATATGTTTCGCCTCGTCGCGTCTTTCCGTTCTTACAACACATCTAAGAGCGTAGGTGCTCGACTATTCACGCTCAGAACTCGTAGGTGGAAGGGTGGAAGAAGGCGACCCTTCCGCGTTTAGTGTCAATTTATTCGGGATTCCCGAGATTCCCGAGGCTTTACCGCGCACGATCAGCCTCGCCCGTTTGCATAATATTGTATTTATTTCGTCTTGTAACCTCGTACACGCGTTCCCGTCCCGTATCGTCCTCTTCCCTTCGCCTCTCACCTCGAAGTTCTTCTGCGTCTCGTACACGTGCGGATAGTGGCAGAAGAAAGCTTCGTTTAGTTCCCCGCTTTTGCACGAATAGCGTCATATATGCGAGCTTGAAATGGGCTATACAAGTTACAAGAAAATCCACGGTAGCGCCCTTCCCCTCCGACACGCTCTCCCTCGCATCTTTCCTCACTTTCTCTCTGCCATTTTGTAATATACTCACGCCTTTGTAAATTATTTAGCTGTAGTTAGCGTTTATTGGCTTCACTTTTTTTATAAAATTCGTGTATAATTGTAAAGTTAGATTGAGATATACATGTCCGTAAGAATGTTTTTTCTTAGTATATTGCAAATTTCGCAGTAATTCAAGAAATTCAATCTTTACAATAAGAGTGAGATTTTCATTGATTTGATAGTAGATTAATACGCATGGTACCGTTGCGTCCCGAAGATGTTAATTGTAACATAAAGTATAGTGCTTTGACCAAGACTAAAGAAATTATACAAATCACACATCTTCACAACAACGATTGATGTTGTCAAGAACGGAAGAAATAGCGTCCACAAGTTCCCATAAAAATATTACAATGTAACATAATCCATCGTAAACGCGATCAAAACGATAATCCTATATCTCTTATTGTACGACATGACGTCGTAAAAGACGTAAAAAATGTAAAGGATATTTGTCGTGAGGATACACTCTGCACATGAAATTATTCAACAAAACGTAAAAACAACAGTAAACATAAATATTCACACGTGACGGAATTATTTGCAAAATAATTTTTCGAGAGCGCGGACGATATCGATGGATTGTATAACGATACGTTAGGTATTTGTCGATATCGAGAATTATGTACGAAAAATGTTATTAACAGCTGCTCGGAGCACGCATTGATTTAACAATATTTTCTTTATATGTCCCGCGAGGTAAATCACTTTTCCCGTCGAGCATAAAGCACCGCGTGGTCGACATTCGCAATCATAAAATACAATATTCATAATGAGGACGTCAGTCAGAGAGGTGCGGACGAATTGACGGAGGTTGCTGCATGGACGAATGGCCGATTGCAGCGCGACGGGGGTAGCAGCGGTGTCGACGGCGGTGGTGAGATGGTGGTGCTGGTGGCGGCGGTGATGGTGGCGGTGGTGCATCGATAACCCGCGCGTCGAAGAGTTTGAGTGATTGACGCGATCGGATGGAACAGATCGTGATGCACGCGGAGAAAAGTGTTGACCGCTCGTTCCGGGCGAACATACGTATGGCAGCCGACCCATTGACAGGTGCATAACGCTTTCAAACAAATAGGAACAAATTCCCCTCTCTCTTTCTCTGTTTCGCGTACATATCAAAATGCATTTTTAAAGCTTACCGGTGTACGGCAATAAATATCAACAAACGAGTATCCCCTAGGCTATAAATAAAATCTATGTATTTTTAAAACCTTTTTTTTTTTTGTTTTTCATACACGTAGACACAACGCCCGTTGGACATTCGGAGGTATTTTGCCATCACAGGTAAGTCCGACGTATTTCGTCGCTGCGCATTTCGCCAGGCGTCCATTTCCGAATGTGCAGAACTTTTTTCCGCGATACGTTGGCGACTGACGCGATATTTGCGCAACGCGGAATTTTTTTTTTTTTTTTTTTTTTTTTTAAAGAGAGAGAAACGAAAAATAGGAAAAACACACCACCCAATGCTTTTCCACGTCGTAACAGAATGAAAGCACTAAACGCGCGATAGCCAGCAACAACACGAACGCGTGTACCCATTATGGCATAATATCGATAATAAACTTTTTCGCCACTCTCTCGAGCGGCGAGGATTTTTTTTTATGTTGATTCGACAATCCGCACGGTATTCTCGATGAACGCGATTATAATCATTACAAGCGCGACAATCCACGATTATTTAAAAAAGTAATGACAAATTTTCTCTTATAAAAATAATTTCATCGCAAATTTCATCTAAATTCTTTAAAGATCAAGATTCGTTAGATGCATAGAATATTTTTTTCCTTCTGTAAATATTTGAATCGAATAATTAAGACGTTAAGACTGTTCGTTTAGCTGTGCGCGTCGGGCAGTCGGTCAATTTTTTGCGCACTTTACTTTCGCAAATTTAGTTTGTCGCAGTTCTTAATCACAATCGTCATCTTATCAAATAATCTGAAGACCGTTGCCAATGGCAAGCGCGATGTCGTCTTGAGTTGTGTGATAAATGAAATCTTCCGGTCAGGTCAAATCGCGATGAACAAAGTCATATATACGTTCTATGCGTTCGAGCCCGGACAATTGATCCATCAGGCTGAGCGCGTAAGCTGCAGCGTTGCACCTGTGCATCGTGTGTACCGTGTGTAGCGTGGCCGGTGGTGGATGCAACGCGAGTCTGCTTGGACAGGTGATTGTCAGTGCTTCAGGCATCGCCTCGAGATTTTCATAGACTATCGCCCGTGAGAAGTCATCAAAAAACGCAAACCTGAATATATATATATATAACACAACAGCTGTGGCCGAGATTGAAATCTCGATGGTATTATACCTGAGAAAAATGCGTAACTGAGAATGATAATTTCATAAAATTCCCCACCCAACACCACGTTATTATTATCCACGTGATATTTTCGGAATAAACAACGTGTGTTGAAAAATAACGTGATATCATAATTAAATGACGTGATTTGATATCGGTTAATTACGTAATCCGTTTTAATAGTAAGTAAATTAAAGTAAAGTAAATGTGCGCATCGATAATAAAGGTAATCGACTCGATGTCGATAGCAATCTGGGAATTACAAAATTCCGCGTTGGTAGATCGCGCGTGTTTATCTACGTACGTTTGATGGCTCCGGCCGATTTTACTACATGGAACGTCAAACGTTTCCGGCGGTGCGCATCACGCGCGGCATAAAAATGACAGCTCATTGGATTTTACGAACCGGCCCCACGGCCGCATCGCACCGGCGGCGCACCGGCGCGATACAAACAGCCCGTTGCGTCGGTGATTTTCATCGCCGTAATAATGCGTTTATCGGCATTCCCACGCCCGGTCGATCAGTCCGATGAAACCTATTTCCCGACGAACAACCGAGCCACGTCCACGCCCCCCTTTTATCGTTAACGCACCAAATATTTTTTTTTTTTCCCGCGGAATAAATTAACTTTACTCAATCAAGCAGATTTTCCAGTACGAGAAACATATTTCAAATGGTTATTGCACTGGATCGCTGACCAGTATAAGTATTGAAATTTATACCACGATTTATCATGTCAAATATATCGTGATATCATATACATTGGAAATATAACCGTATAAATCACGGTTAAACATTCAAATATTTTAATATGGAGCTGCTGATCAACAAAAATTATATTCTGGAACGTAACAATATAAAAATTACAAGTTGCGATAACAAAAAGTTATAAACTAAATAGAAATATGTGTATGATCCGTTATGATGTAAAAAATTTTGCCGACACAAATTTAAGTGTTATTTAAAATTTAAAAATCTGTTTAACATCAACTTTCTCACATTATAAAGAATCCCGGAAGCGTTTATTTCATGTTTATTTCGTAAGATATCGAAACGTACAAGCGCTCAACTTGCGCGGGTCATTCCCCTCATTTCGTCCGATAGTATAAATTATAAATTCTACAGTGTAGGTTTTCGCGTTGTGTGTTCGTTCGCACGCGATCGATCGCAGACCGACCGACGTGCGGGAACGTCGTCACCCCGGCCACGTCCTATCCGGTGAACAAGAAACAAAGAACGCAACGAGGGAAGAAAAAGCCATGAACACACCATCGCAAAAGGAAGTCGATTATTTCACGAGCCCGTTTGCCGCGGTCAATTAAATTCGTGAAATTTTGCCACGGAAACGACGTGCGATTCGCTCCCGTCCGGCGCCATCGAGTGTCGGTTCCTTGGACTTGTCCTCCACGCGGAGGTCATCGTCGTCGTCGTCGTCGTCGTCGTCGTCGTCGTCGTCGTCGTCGTCGTCGTCGTGGGCGATTCAGGGGGACAAAAAGTAGACCCGTTGACGGCGTCATTATCGTTATTTAATATCCCGGTCATTAGCGCGTCCCGCCGTGCCACTCGAGAGTGTTGTTTATGTACTCATCCGCTCTCTTTCAGAGTTCACCGCGTCGAGCTTGAGATTGTTTCTACGCGTTTTTGCGCGACGACGAATGCAGTTCTGAAGGAGAATCGCGCTTTAAAGTCTTTCTTTAAGTATACGAGCATACGTATACTCTTACGCACGTTAATAGAACGCAAAGATGGTCAAACGCGATGAGTTAATTATTACCGCATTGTGACTTTGTTCACGAATACACCGCGTAATGAAGTTATACGTGTGTGTATCGACTACCAACAACAACATACCGGTTACTCCGGACAAAAATGTTAACACGAGAAAAAGCGATCGTATACGTAAGAATCCGCGGCGCGGATTCTGCTCTTACAAAGGATTTAGGAAAAAAGCGGCAAGTATGAGCGCGGCTCCCGTCGTGCTGCAAAATAGAATCGAGATGGACATTGTTGACCAAGCAAAAAGTAAATGGAACGAGCAAGACGCGCGTTGCACCGAGTAAAAGAGCGATAATGGAAAACGCGGTCAGTTCGAGTCACGGCTGGATAATAAGTTCCGCGTAATCGTCGGCGATTTTACCGCTGTCGAGAGTAATGCTGGATTTTCACGATCAAACCCATCAATGTCTGTCTTGCGAGTAATGTCATTCCGTGGTTTGCAGATGAAGCGAGAAATGCAGCGCGTTCAAAATATTATGCACGCAGATGTTCAATTTTTATTATACCGATTACCATTATTGACAAACAAACAGTTATCAACATCCAGGAAGGTAATATATCCGAATATTCGAATTCTCGCTGGTAGCTTATCCCGCTGCAGCGATTAACTATTGATTACAGACGCTTTCAAAGATTATCAGATGCATAATGCACGAACACGTACATAATTTCGATATACGAGCTATATAAAATGGGTTAATTAAAACCAGAAATGATACGAACGAACGAATGATGCAATTGAAGCATTAGCAATAGATAGCAGAGATAATAAGCGCATAGTGAAAAAATGAATTTTGAAGCCATTAGCAGATGTGGCATTAAGTTCTGTTTCGTATTTGGATCACATTACTCTCACTAATTCTCTCTTGACTAGATAAAAATAATTAAAAGACTTCAAAAAATTAATTATCAAGACAATACAGTTTAATTTTCCTTTCTTATATTATATGTGAGTAAGAAAAGCATCGCAGGAAGATGCGAAAAGACCAATCTCGATTTTACAAGACACATAATGTGGTCGGAATATATTAACCATAAAGAATAAAGCGGTTTACCAATATGGCTGCTGGTTATGCAAACAAGACGGACAGAACCGCGGTAGACAGAATCGCGCGTAGAGTCGCGTTACCATTATTTATCTGCCTGCAAGGCCGGAAGGATGGTATGCAACGTAACGCGTATCCTTCGGCCAACAAAGACCCCCACCACAGAAATTTGCATGGCATTGCGCGCGCACCTTTTACACACGTACGTAACTATTTCGGCTCGCTGCGTTGTCGTACGGAGCGACTGACATGTCGGTTGACAAAGATCAGAGTCAAAACGTAACTTAAGACTTGAGCATGAGAATTTCGCCAGATTAAGAAAATCGAAAAGGTGTCACTGGTTCGGAACGTCCGAAGCACCATGCCTGACGATAAATTAGCATCTCTTTGCTGGTGATGGTCTGTGAGATAAATAAGTATGCATTGCCTTTTGATTATGAAAAATGTAGTAACATACAGAAAATATAATAGATAATATTACAAGGATAAAAAAGCATGTATTAAAGGAAGAATTTTTTACGTATCATATTACGTAAAATTTTAAAAGTTTGAAATAATTATTTACATTAGATTATCTTATTTAAACGGATAAAAAGAAAATTTTTGATATCATGAACTAAATGTGAAGTTTTTCATAATATATTTGTACGATAGATTCAAAAAAGTACAGAAAACAACATTATATATTTGCGCTACGCTAAACGCAGTAATTCAGCCGTGTGCTGAAAACCCACGAAGACATGAGCATCGCGAATTTGTACATCCGTGATCTAAGATATAGTTGCCGCATCTACCTCAATTTATAGAGGAGCACCTGGATAAAGAATTATATAGGAAGCAGGTGTTCGTTAATGGCACTCGCGCGTTTATTTGCTTCCATTTCGTAGTGTCAAAAGTAGTCAACACCTACGTGTTTCTACTAACACAACACAAGAGTGTCCATAAAAACATGTGTTTATATTATCGATGTAATTTTATGTAATGGAGAATTGATAAAAGGAAAAAAAAATAAAAAAAAAAAAAAAAATCAATGCATAGCTATTCCCGCAACGCGTGATTATACCGCGCGCAATTTTGATACTTGATCAGACGATCGCTCTTTAGGATCGATCGATTTGTCCGTAATTGGTAACCTCGTTGCCAGGAATCAACCGCGAAATAAAGGCCATGAAGTACGGAGAAAAGGAGAGGTAAGCAGAGGTAAAGCGGAGGTGGACCAGAAAGGGCAGAGAACGAGAGGTCGTGCGAGCGGTCTGCACTCTGCGGTCCGTCTCTTACCGGCAATTACCGTTGGGCACGGCCTTCTCGTGCATGTTACACACTCGACCGTGTGCAACGAAACTGCATCGAGCGAATTTACTTCGCTTAACGCACGGTACCGCAACTTCTTGTAGTTGTACAACCAACCGACGGAAAAAAGACGGAAGAAATAAATATTCGTTTTTGCAACGGCTATAACATATATTATATTTTGCAATTTGCATTTTGCACGTGTGTGTTGCACGAAACGATATTGGCCAATCAAAGAGAAATCACGCTCATATTCCGCGTAATAAAATAATTGTAATAATAATTACACGTTTACAGGCAAGTTGTGACTACGTCCAAAATTTTTATATAATTATTACAAAGGTCAATTGAGAAAGCTGAAAATACTTTTCAGATAGATTAATTAATACATCGTATCAATGATATTTAATATATTAATATATTGATATTATATTCATTTTAGAGAATTTCGTAATGTACACGATATGTCGAATGTTACATTCGGCAAACTAGATATTTACTTTAAAAAGTGTTTTACGATACGACGAACATGCGAGGGTGGTGCACATAGATACACTGACCCCACTAGAAACGGAAATGGTTACCTACGACTATTTACGGGGGATGCATGTCAAGTTGTATGACTCGCGGGCACGCGCTATAGGTTTATACGAATACAAACATGATGCGGAATATATGAATAATAATGGCTCGACTGTATACCGTGGATACATTGCCTTCACTCATCGTCATCACCCTCCTCGTTTATGCTACCCCTTTGCCACAGCACTATGAGCCACGAGCGCGAGAATGCAATACGATACGATTCGCTCTGATTAGCGCTATCCGTAACGATATAGCCACCGCATAGCATAGCATTATGATCGAGCTATACAATGCGATATATATATATATATATATAATGTTGAAAATATATATATAATGAAAATATATATATATATATATTGTATATATATTGTATATATATTGAAAAAAAAAAAATATATATATATATATATATATATCGATCATGAAACTTGCCCTTTCAGACTCTCGTTCTTTATGATCGTACATTTTTAGAAATATTTTTGACTCCGGATATCCTATCCATTCATCGCCGAGTGATGTAATTAATTGTATGCGTTCGCTGTGTATAATTAAATTCCGAACAAGACCTTCTCCTTGTTACACAATGATCGCGACGCAACGAAATCTTTTAGATATCACTCTTCGCACAATATTTTCAACATTTTCAAACATTAAATTAGTTAATTAATTACAAATCAATTACAAATAAAATTAGCTAATTTCCATTACTTCCATTACGGAGAAGCTGAAAATCACTATATATGAATAACGCGGAAAGTAACAAAAATGCAACAAAGTAATATGATAAATAACGCTTCATAATAAATAACGCTGATTTTTAATCGTTACAAGAGCGCTTCGTACAGTCATGTTGTATGCAATAAATTCAAAACCATGATTTTTTTTCACGCTTGTTTGTGATTCATAAAGCCAATAAGCGCCTCGTAAATACACGCACTATAAGGTTGTGTGTGTGTGTGTGTGTGTGTGTGTGTGTGTGTGTGTGTGTGTGTGTGTGTGTGTGTGTGTGTGTGTGTGTGTGCGTGCGTGCGTGTGTGGTAACAATGTAATTTTTTTTTTATTTTTAACCAAGTAGGCGCGACGCAACGATAACGTATAATATCTGAGCGGAATAACCGTGAGACATTATGTGCTCGTAAACGAACCTCCGATGGAGCCGGTGGAACCTTGTAGCAATCTCGGAACGTTTTACATAATCGATGCACAACGGATATGATCGGTCAGTTTTCAGAATTCCCTTCCACTCGCTTATTCCCCATACGTTTCTCATCGCGTCCATCTCAATGCGAGGCATCCCGCGTAACACACTTGGGGATATATTGCGGGTACAAAGTATTATAAATATGGTTTATAGGAGCATGGCAGCACACGCGATGCATTAATGCGGCTGATTGCCCGTACATCACGACGTGGTGGTGCCCGCGGAGAGTTCTTCTCTTCCTCGCCATTTCACAATTCTCTCCGACCTCCACAGTCAACTCTCTCTCCCGGCGAGTTTCTCTCTCGCTACGGGTTATTCGGTTAGTTACGAATGGTGGCCGCGCGCACTTTATTAAAATATTGGGTCACCTGGTGCGTAATATATATCATGATATTCCGCACATACATGAGAATCTCTCTCTCTCTCTCTCTCTCTCTATATATATATATATATATATATATATCAATAAAAGCGCGAATACACATACGTCGTCGTCGAAGTCGTCGGCAAGCGGCCCGCGGGCATGAGTGGCCAAGTTCGAATTTCGCGAGGGTGGGGTACACGGCTCGTTACGAACATCCTTTCAGGGCCTCTAAGTGGACGTCGAGTTCGTTAGAGAGGCCCTTCCAAGAGATCGCGGAAGATGAACAGGGTGAAGGCGAGAGATGCATGGGCTCATGTTTCCACAAAGAGATATGGCTCTCGCTTAGACGGCAATGAGGCGCGAATCGAGATTCTCTCTCTGTCCCTCTTTCTCTTGTTTCGGCTTCTCCTCGTCTCTCTCTCTCTCTCTCTCTCTCTCTCTCTCTCTCTCTCTCTGTCTCTCCTTTCCTTTCTTCACCGCGTCTCTTTCGCGACTTCTCTTTACGCCTCTCTGCAGTCCTATGAACCCTCGCGGGCGGTATTATTGTCGCGTCGTTTGTTCCGTTTGATTACCTCGGCACAATACAGTCGTGTGCGAAAACGTCTTGATACGCGTAATTGCGGAAACGTGGGCACAAATTTCGCCTTTTTTCTTTACATTCTGCAATGGCGTGAATAAATATGCAAACGCAGAACGCGGACATTTTTTTGTCGTCGATCATAATACGTCGAGCAACTTATAATCTTATTTTCCCTGTCTCGTTCGTGCCCTAGCGACTTAATAAAACTGCGTTTAGGCGGAAAATGCTTCTCCATTACGCGCTCACCGCCATTCGTTTTGTTTACGCCACATAATAATTACATGGCGCATGTTTTTCTCGCGGACTTTATTCGCGCGTAAACTTTTCTCGGTAGCGTCACCCTGTATATATCATCGTCATCCGGAAATTACCCCGCGGAGTTCTCGGCAATGAGAGAGACGTATGAAAGGGATAAAGTTATAAATTTCTGAATTATGCTCTTAGCACATTCCCTTTATCGTTGATTCGAGATATGAGAAAGATTTTACTTTGATAAAGAATTATTATATTTCCTTTCAAAATACTCATACTCATGTCCTGTAAAAGACATCACTTGTAAGTACGCAAATTTGACGTAAAAGCTGCAAGAAATTGAAGCAAAGTATTCCCAAGGTGTTTCATCATTTTCAAAAAATCATAAGAGATATATAAATAATTATTTCTTTTATTTTTACCATATTGTATATATATATATATACAACAAATTAATATCAATAAAGTAGCGATAATTAGTATCAAAAATTGGATTCTTCTCTGCCGCATTGGACATTCAGAATTTTACTTTCTATGACATGCGTAAACTTGTACATTCTATATACGACACCTGTCCCCGTCGTGAACGATATTCATATTTTCCGGCTGCCGTAGTATCCCGTAGGATTACACGAAAGCCGGAACAGTGCGTCAGGATAACGCTGAAACAGTATGTATCGCACTGAGGATAACGTCAGTCGATACACACAGGAAACGTCGAAGCGTATTCTCTTCTGTGACGTCAAGTACTTACTCATTAACCGAGAACTCAACAAATCGCGGTTTAATATTCTTAATTCATCCAGTTTATCAAATTTAATTAAATTTTAATAAAACAATAAAATATAATTAACTTAATAAAACAATAAAACTTAATTAATTTAAAACATAATTAATAAAACATAATTGTTTAATATAAAAATTCGAAAAAAAAGTCTTTAATAACTATAAAATTTTACTTGGAATTGAAAGATTAAATTAAATTACACTACATGTGTCAATATTTCAAATAATATTTCAATAAAAATGCTTTCCTTCTCACCGTGAGATTGGACACATGAAGAACACCTGTGGTCTGTAGAGAAACGAAGATATCGAGACGAAATGGTTTCAATAAAAAAAGATAGTACTCTTTGTTGCCAGTGGTGCCGTAAGTATGTCCTAAGTGCATTTAACGATTATTTTATATTAACGGGTGAATTTATTAGCGGCCTCCATTATCGGGGTTTGGCGGCCCCGAGGTGGCCATCTATATACCTTTCGTTTTACCGAGGAGCCGCGAAGGTCGTAAGAAGAAGAGAGAGAAAACGAAAGAGAGAGAAAAAGCAAACCGAGAGAGTGAGGAAGGTAAATGAGTTAACGGCGGTCTCCGTGTCTTTATCTCGGTGGACCGTCTTTTGTTTCACTTCATGGCTTATGAATACTTGAAGAGATGTTCAGACCATAGTGATATCGATAACGTTATCCCATTTCAAAAGAGCAAAAGCAGTACTTTGTATCCGATAAAAGCTTTTCAAAAATCCGTTACCGAGACAACGATGTACGCGCGTCATATGCACAATGCGCATATTCAAGACGATGCTTACATCACATTATTCGCAAAACAGTACTCACGGAAGAGATAATGCGGTAAAAAATGCAAATGGCGAATTAATATAACATGATGTTCTCGGGAAGAATTCAGTCGTAAAGAATAAAAATTCATTCCATTCGTCTAGCTTCCTTGTATTCGCTGCTCTCTGGTGGGTAACTACAGCCTCTTTTCAATCCCCGTGAGCCAAGAGGGTGTCGTGAGTTTTCGTGGAATGAAAAGAAGCTAGAGAAGAAGCAGAACTGGAGGAAGACTCCTGGGCCGTTGGTCGAGACCGCAGGACCACCATCGAAAGGTTACGAGTCGGTGGCCGAGTAAAGAGGGTGGAAGGAGGATGGTTGCGGGTTATGCCGCCCCTGGGACGAGCCCTGATGGGGTTATGGGCCTCCGAGGCCTACTCTTTCCACCCGGTCTCTACATCCCGCTTTCCTTCCATTCTATTCCATAATACGTTGGGAGATGTATACGTCCTGCAGGACGCCCGCAAAATGCGTTCTAGATTGCATTCGGATATAGGGAGATTCACGGTAAGATGGAGAGAGAGAGGGGGAGCCCGGGTTGAAGAAAGGAAAAACGGCACAATCCTTGCGCGAGAGATCGAGCTGGGATTTCCCGAGGATGTCCCGATTACTTTTCGCATCGGCGATTCGCTGATTCTCCGGACCAAACGACGACGACGATCACGCACTCGTGTACATATATGTACTTACGTTACCGATGAAATTTGATCTCAATCCTCGTGGGTCATGCAATCGGAAAATTGAATGCTTCGTACTTACCTGAAACAGAAAAATGAAAAAAATTATTTAAAAATTGCTTGATTGAATATTGATGAACATCTTTAACGTAACGATAGTATACGCCATCTTTTAACGGTGTGCAATAAATCAAAAATATTCCTTTACACAGCGAAAAAATTCTTACGAGATAAGATAAATTGCCAGAACAATTTTGATCATCAAAACTGATTTAACGAATCGCGTGGCTCTTGCAAAAACTGATTTAACGAATCGCATGGCTCTCGATCCTACTTTTCCATGTTCCCTCGTCCGCAACGAATGTACGACGAGGATACGTTTCCTGTTACTTCCCTCTCGTTGAACATAATGACGCGCGACGAAACTCTTGCTCGATAACAACCCAGCTGCGTGCACGCGCGCGTGCATAGTCGGCGAGCTGAAAAAAGCTGTCGCGCGAGGGGCGAAGAGAGATTTATGCTCACAAGAAGAGAGGAGAAAAAGGAATACGCGGCTCTTTTCCCCGCAGCAGCAACGGCGGCGGCGGCGGCGGCGGCGAGTTGCACTGAGAATCGAGAACGAATCTTATACGTACGCTTAACTCGCAGCTCACACACAAAGGGAAAGAAGAAGCGGGCACTCAGGAGAAGGAGGTTCACGCCGTAATTAATAAACCGGTATGCTAATTTCTGCGAGGACAGAACGCACGTTTTCTCCTGGCGAGTCAAGTACGTTCGGTATAATCCCGTGTATCTCCCGAGGAACAGGGCTTTTCGTAACGTACAACGAGAGAAAAAGAGAGAGAGAGGAGGGGGGGAAGAGGAGATGTAAGACGAGATATAAATTACGATGCTCGTGTGCGCAGACCTATATGGGGCAAATAGTTTCGCAATTTCGATATGAGCCAGGCTCGTTTCGCGCTGCCCGTCGGTTGCGACGCACGATCTATCGCGCGAACCTGAATGATTAATTCCGAAACATCCCGTGTACGAATATCTCGCGATAAAAAGAACTTCTGACGTGTTATTATGAATTATGCGATGAGTCATGCAATAGAGCATGTAAAACATATAATCGCAAAGTATTCAAATAATAAGCGATAATTAATAATAAATGATGTATGGTAAAGCTATTCCTAGCTTAGCAATGCAAATACAATATCATTTCCTGATATATATATATATATATATGTTAATGCGAAATATAGAAGTGTGGTATGTATCATTTTTTTTTTATATATATATATATACCATCAAATCAAAATTATCGCATTTAAAAATGTTACTTTTTTTTGTCAATGTCGTATAGGACAGATAAAACAGCATTACCTGTCATAACTGTCATGTAAACTTTTTTCAGCTTATCTGTCTTATTTGACAACTTTTGCCAAATTTCTGTGTCCTTTCTACAAAATAAGACATAACGTGAGAAATGACGAAGAATAAGTGATGTTAGTCCGGCGTGAATCAAAACATGCGATCCGAAGAGGTGCCTGTCTTCAGGTGCAAATGAAAGAGTAGTAGGAGAATAACAACTAAGAGAAAGGGAGAAAAAGAGAGATGCGGCGAAAGAGTAACATCGAGCTTTCCGGCATTGCGAGACGACGAGCCAGCGAGCTTTGTGCTTTGACGAAGGGTGTCTCGCAGCAGCCGGAGGGTGTAACCCCGGCTTATTCATAGGCAGGAAGCGAGAAACGAAGGAAACGGAGGACACGAGACACGTCGTCCTTTTACGGAGCGCGAGCACGTTTTCGTACGATAACGTCGACCCCATAGAAAACGCGTATGCTTCCTGTTTAAAAGCCATCGATTGTTTCTCTTCGAACATGTCTGAGACAGCTGCCCCCTACCACCCCCTTGCTCCCGCCTCTACCTTTCTCCTTCTCACGTCGTGTCGACGAAAAGTTTGTCGGTGAACTGTATAAATGTGGTTTTAGCGATTGTCAGTGCATAACGTTTACGAAAATACGCGGCAGACGTCATTCTGGAGAAGCAAAAAAAAGCTTTATTAACAAAAAACACAAGTGTGTGTGTGGGCTTGGACGAAATAACTGGGAGAAGGGGCTACTTTTAATTACACGTTCGATTGCGAGAAGATACAAATAGCAAGAGTGCCACGGAGAATTACGTTGCTGCGATTACATGCAAAAATATGATCGCTGACGAAGGGAAAAACTGGTTGCGAACGGTCTCACAAGAACTTTATCATACCGGTAATAAGTAAGAGAGCAAAAGAAGCAAAAATAATCGAACCTATTAGGCTTGCCGCGACCACACGTGAGACAAAAATGCATCAATGCATTATCGCGAATGTCACGCGCTTTCTGAAAAAGGGATTAATTCAGATTCTAATTTCAAAACGGTTGTGTAAAAAAAGATCATGAAGATAACACATACTATCGATAAGGTCAAATCAAACCGCGAACGATATTTAATCCTAAGAGATCATAATGAAGACATAGAGCATACGGAGGGAGGGGGAGAGAGAGAGAGAGAGATGCGAGATAATGAAATATTTTGCGCGATGATATTCAAGTTACAAAGTTAAAATTATGAAACTTTATTAAATAACAGAATTCTATCAAATCGGAAAGGATATTTTTGCAGTTGTGTCGCATTTTGTTCACTACAAATATATATATATATATATTTGGTAACATTTTCTTCAAAAATCCTTTATTGTAAATTAAGTCGATAAAAAAAACAGATGAGCATACAATTTATGTAACCAAAATAGATAAAATAGATAAAGTACACATAATTAAAAAATTATTTTATTTATCTACGTATTTGATGTACTCTCTCTTTCCTCATTTTTATACATGGCGGTGACTGTTTCCAAGTGACGCGTAAAGCATTTTGTGAGAATGTGGGCGATATCGTCATCTCGTATAAAACCAATTTCGCGGGGATCGTACGACCGTCTCAAAGAGTTTTACGCGCCCGTGAGGACCGATTGTTGGCCATGGGGATTGAGAAAAGGGGGCCACGAGAAAGACATACAACGAAAAGATTATATTCCAGGATTTCGCATATGCCGAGCGTACCGCGAAATCTTACATGTTTCGTGTCGGATCCTAGCACTTCAACAATTTTATATACACCAAGGGATGTGTCGCCCTTCTAAAACCATTTCTAGATAACACATCGACCCCATTACGCGCGCGCGCGCGCGCGAAGCTCCCATTACTCCCTCATACTTGGCTTGCATTATGCATGTGTGTATCTATGGATATGCGATACATATAATACGCAAGCGAATTCTATATCGTTTTCCCGATCAGTTTATGATCCGATGTGTCTGTTGGGGTTTTACAATGATTGGAAACACCTCAGACAGATAGGCGCTGCGCGTACGATTCGCGGTTGAATATACATACATACAAACATACATACACACACACACACACACACACACACACACACACACACACACACATATATATATATATATATAAAATATGTGTGTACGTGAAAGCAAGAAAGCAGCCGCGTCGGGAATCGGGAGAGCTTCATCAAAGTTGCATAAGCAGCTCTTAGGAAACGATCGGCCGTGGTATCCCGCGGGACATCGTGAGTGTCCTGCAGGACGCGTCGAGTCGGCTATCGCCGGCCCTCCGTTACTTTTTTCACGATAACACGAAACACTTATAAAACGAGCAAATCACTTGGGACCGTTACGTTAAGTAGTTGAACGTGACTCATAAAATGTTATCGCTCGCACTATAATTCGAGACATTGAGGAATGAATTCTCGTATGTTTTTCAACGAATTATTGTTATCAGACTGTTACTTCATCTTATAATAACAAAATAACAATATTATATAACGTGTATATAAAAAATAAAATGTTCTTTAAATTTTCTATGTAAAAAAAGGAAAAAAAAAACAAACTCTCAAATACGATATTTTTCTCTAATTTAATATTTTTCTAAAATTATGTTAAAATGTCACACATTCGTTGCAAGGTAGAGCAATTTTCTGGGTGCACCAGGTGTCGGAATAAGAATTGGCATCGGTTTCGGCCAAAATGGCGCTTATCGTTGTCGTCTCGGTCGCGTGAAGAACCGCACTACAGGGATGTGGAGGTGCCTTGTGAGACACAGGGCTGCATTTTAATGCCTTTCTTATTCCGATGCACGGTTTCACACACATGTCCATGCAAGTATACACCAACGTTCTACAACATCATGGATTTCACGTGAGGATATACGCAGGGAAAGAGGCTTCGACGAGATGCGGCGGGATGGTTGACTTGTAGATTTATTGACGAATTTAGCCGCACATTTGTTCACCAGGATTTCAATACAATTGAAGGATTCTACCATTGTTGCCCCCGCAACAAAACGTCGTCGCGGCGCGTCCATCGGACGTATCGATGGTAAGGGGACTCGCTTTCGATCCGCCATTTGGTATTATAATGGCACTTTGCCTTCGTCGATCTGGCCTCAATCCGAACTTCTTACGCCTTAACGGCCTTCAATTCGCACCCTCTAAAAATATCGCCCTGATTTTCTAATCAAGCATTAAATTATACATAATTTCTTATAACACTTAATATTTTTTCGTCATTATAATAACAACAACAACGCAATAATTTCACAATTTGACAAAGTTTTATTATAAGATAATTCCGTTGTTATCTTATGCGTTTCAATTATCTCGCGAATAGTCTTTGACTCTGCGAATGTTTATGTTCCAATCTTCTCGATGAAGACAAAGAAAATCAGAAATGCGCACAAGGAGTAAAATCAGGACAGAAAGGAAGAACGTTGGCCAGAGGCCTACGCGCGATGCGTGCGGGAGATAGCGGCAGCATATATAGCGAATCTACCGACCGCCGTATCGAATAATTGGCTCCCGCGGCAAGTGCACATCCCGCCCATTATGTGCATCACTGCACCGTGCACGGCTATACAGAACGGACCGGGGTATCGTGGACGATACGCTTCCCCTCCTTCTGCAGATATATCTATCCCCCCGTCTCACCTCAAAGATCCTTCAATGAGCGCGTGATCGATGCTTTCTCTCGATATCTTTCGCGTTTTGATCCCTTTCTCAATCCCTTTGAAAATAGATATATGCGATATATATTACTTGAATTATTAATCGTTAATAAATCGCGATTCAAAAATCAATTCCAACAAAATTGAATAACAACCATCTTTCAATCGTTTACCTCTCCCTCTAAGTATACTCTAGTCTCTTGACCATAATATATAACAAATAATCGCAACGTTTTTTTTTCCCCGAGGAACGCACATTAGACATCCCGAAGTAATTTAGATCGGAACTCAGATGGACATGTTTCACGTCGTGTTACTTAGAAATTCCATTACCGCCGTTAATGCTCGCTCGCATTATCCGAATATGGCGCATCGACGTCGGCGATCTTTTCCGATCGACGATCGCGCGACTATAACTCGGCGAAGTCGTTGACGCGCGGGAGCGCCGCGCCGCGCCGCGCCGCGCTATGCCGGTGCAGAGTGCAGTCGACCATAATTTCATCAACGGCACGAGTGTGTGCACTGGCTGTTAGGTATATGCATTTGAATTTGATTAGTGGTGCAAAAGGGAAGGACGGGTAGGTAACGGGAGGGTGGGAGGGAGGGAGGGAGGGTCGACCGGTGACACCCTTTGCCACCACAACCCCAACCGCTCGCTCGCTGCTGCCACGACTGCACAGTCGTGGCTGCAACTACTGCAATTATCCGCACACGTCATACGCGCGCATTACGCCAAACCCCGGCTCTCTATGCCTGCGGTCACCTCGCGCTTCCCACCGACCGTCCCAATTCACCCCCTTCTCCTTAACCAAAACCATCAGCTTTGACTGAAAATACCGAAATAGTGTGAAACTTTTATATGCTCGCAATTTTTCAATAAATAGTTACAATACGACCGTATATTAGAATATTATAGATAATTCATGAATCACTATTTAATTCGAGTTTATATCGAATGTAAGAAAGAAGAAGTTTGTGTGCGTATGATTGTAAATTTTAATATAGTTATGTATAAAAGACATAATATTTGACGTGATTAAAATATGAATTAATATATGTACAACGTAAAGTTAAACATAATAATATTCTCAAAGCACTTTTTTCCTTGTAATATTCTTTGCGATTTCATCCGATCGGTTCGCTCTTACATAGGCGGTGCCGCAGGGTCGACGCAATCCCGTTCGCCGACCGTTTGAAAATTATGGCCGATGATCGTTCAATACCTCGGCATCAATCACGCGTTCGCTACGGCGGCGAGCGGCGAGTGGCGAGCGGCGAGCGGCGAGCGGCGAGCGGCATAGCGCACGATCGCATTAAGGAGAACACGATAGCGATAGGAGCGTACGCAGGGCAGTCGGCCGACTCTCTTGCCAGCGATAAACCGTCTTTACGAGCATCCTGCCTGTTTACCGGCGCAGCCAAAGTATTTTTTTAATCAAACGGGAAAAAGAAAAGTAAAAATAGGCAGGAAGGATGACGGGGAGGAAAAGTGAGGATCGATATATATGTCTACGAATATATTTTATCGCTGCCGCCGCCGCTGCTGCCGCCGCCGCCGCCGCCGCCACCGCAGGTCTCGTACGTTCGAATCGAATGGCCCGCCTCCCTCGCGCTCGCTTCGAGTTAGGTTTAATTAAAACCTAAATCGTATTTAACTGCGCCGTAAAACAAGTCTGATGTCTTTCGTAGTGGCAAGCCAGTAGCTATCAAATGTGCACTCTTTGCTCTTGACACGACTTTGCGCAACTTCTTTTCGATATCAACGCTGCCATGGTATTCAGAAGAATTTCAGAAGAATTCATATATAATGGTTAAAAAGAAAGATATCAAAATAAAAAAAGAATGCATTTTATATGAAATGAATTAATACATTCGTAACTTCTGATCAGACTTTCATGATATCGTTAATTTTCTTTATAAAAAGTTTTCAAATATTGCAAAAGATCATTTTTTTAATAGACTTCTTTTTTTATTAAACTTCTAAATTATTTTGGAAAGCTAACGCGCTGGAAAAATTTGAATAACGGTATCGTTTTCAGCATTCAAAAATTTGTAAGAAACACCTTATCTGGTTCAAAATAATTTGTTGCTATAGACTAGTGGTATCAAGGATAATGTTGATAAAATTAATCTCAAATCTCGTGTACTTGTGTGATTTATGAAATTGCACAATTAGGATGATATCGACTTTGTTTTTTTGTCATAACGAAAGTAGTGTAATTTTATGCAATTTTATGCAATTACAATTTTCATTAAACTGATGAAAAAACTGTCTCTCGCTATCGATATCTCGTAAAAAAACATCGAATGTTGAAAAATAGAAAATATCTTTGTCCAGCATAGCAATAATAGCAACAGCTGAACGCATTTTTGGCGAGCGGTATCCGCGTATAGGCCCTAGTATGGCGTCGAGCCCGGCGGAAGGATTCCCATCCGACCAATCCCTCTTCTTCTCGTGGCCTCGTGCACCACCATTCCCCGTTGATGGGGAACGAGAAAGATGAGCAAGAAGGAGCGAATAACGGCGGAAAAGGAAGGAGAAAGGGAGAACAAGAGCTGCGCGTATAGTTGTGCGGCAATAACGCCGAGCACCAGACGCTAATAACAGACCGTACCGGCTGCCCATAGGCCATCCCGGGCAATGAAACGGGACCAAATAAAAATCACGGGGGAATTATTATGGTGGACGCGCGAGTGCGGCACGGCGGGAGAACCGAACCTCGGCAGAGAACCGAGTTCTGCGACCCGCGCGCCGGTTCACTCGCCCGACACGTAGAGATTTCCCAGCGTGACGATTTTGCGAGGAGTTATCGCGCCAATTTCGCGCTCCGAGCTCTCGCTTCCGATACGATACGCAATTAATTGCTCTGTCCTTCTTTATGCCGCGGAACATTGGATCGTCGTGTCATTCGCACCGCAGGTTTGCCTTCACGTCGACTGCAGGAAAATTTATGAATTCGGTCGTTATTCTTTTGAGAAGGTATCACGTGATGCAAAATCATTTCTCGATTTAACATCATCATAAAGAAAGGCATATTTATATATTTTTTTTACTTCTAATTATATTATTAGTATACTATACTCGATGCTTTCTTCAGTGTTATTTTTTCTGACAAACAAGATTGATTTATTAATAATACAGATTTTTATCGTGTATAAAAAAAATTCCATTACAAAAATTTAAATTAGCTAAACTAGCTATTAACAAGATGCGACTATAAATATGGATTATTAGCCTTAATTAAGTGAAACTATTAATAAATATCTTACGAATCTTGTCCTACCTAATTCAGCATGATATCAAAATGTCTTTTTTATCAAACAGATCCCGCCGGAGATGTGCCGATAGAAAATGAGAAAATATCGTCGAATTACGAAGCGCGCAGATTATTAAAATTGAAAGATGAAGGGTAGTCGTGCGCGCGATTTTCGCAAACGTGCAATCATCATCCTCGTGGGAAATCCGTGAGACCAAGATAATGCGAGGCGCGGTCGCGGATAAAAGCTCGTTCTTAAATGCATCGGCACGAAGTTGAAAGGTGCCGACCTTCGCGTGCACGCACCACTGCTCTTAGGTCGTATCGTCCGCCGCCAAGTCGAAGATAGACGGGACGGAAAGGAGAGGAGCGATGCGGAAAGAATTACATGGTGAAGAGGGGAGACGCACGCGAAAGTGCCAGATGGAACCTGGACGAATCCGAGTCGAGATGGAGAGAGACCTCCGAGAGAAGAATGGCCGATCGCAATGAAGATTTTAACTGGTACCGCAGCCCTTGCCGACCGCTCGAGTCGGTCTTTTTATTATCATTTCTTTTCTCTCTTCCTTTTCTTTCCTCTCTTCCGCTCTTCTATATCCATCTTTTTCTTTTCGAGAACAATTTACCGAGGTCACATACATCGTCACAAGCGCGTTCAGGCAAAGTTGTATATGTACATGAAGTAGATATGCGAAGTTTTGCAGAAAGCTATACGACGTTGCGATGTGGCGCAATGCACGGAGATACTCGCATACACGCAATTACGTGATAAACGTCACAGCAAATGAAAAACAATAAACTGGAAAAATTATTTCTGTCATATAAACTGAATTACAATTAATCGCCAATGCAGAACCAGTGCACAATAAAGAGATCACATTCTGCAAACGTGAAATTATTCTCAAAATGTTTCGAATTATACTGTAACGAATATTAAACAAACAAAATAATAAACAAACTTGTTGCAAATGTACAATCAAAAGAAAAAAAAACAGTTATAAAAATATTTGAACATTTATAAAAATATTTAAATAACATTGCAAAATTTAATCAAATTTAATCAAATTGATAAGAATTAAATATTTAGCGAATTGTATATTTATTACGACAACGCATAAAAAGTGAACCAAAGACAATCTATCTTTCTCCATATTATTTTGATCAGCCGTAATCGCAAAATAACTAATCACTTAGCAGAGGAATGCTTCCGCATCCTAGTTTTCGCATGCTAGTATATCGCAGGTCTATAGGACAGTATATAAATTTCGCGCGGTCACCGGCATTGGTAATTGGCATAAAGTGATATCCATAATGATTTCCATAAAGCTCCCCGGCAAATTGTCATCGATGGTAAGCGACCTTGTCACAACTCTCAAATCGAATCGCACTGCTCTTCGTCTTGAGTGGAAGAAGATGCAGGTATTGCGATCGACAGTGCTCATCTCTTTTTTTTTTCATGAAAGAAGATTTTATACGTGCCATTATGATAACAAATAACGAAGATAATATGATATTCCACGCCTCAGATATGTAATAGAGATAATTATTACGATGGCAGTCGGAGGAGTATGAAGAAGAGAATACATCGTCCCGATTATCAGCAAGCTCCCATGAGCTCGCGTGCGTAATTGCATTCTCATCCTTATTGCGACAAGAAACTGATTTGCTTTTGGCATCCTGAGCATCGTGACGATCACGTACCTTCTGATCTTTTAAATTATAGTCAATTACTTTTTAACCCTAAATCATTGGCAGGACGAATGGCGAATCTTGTGTTGAATAACGAGGGGATGTGGCATAGCCAGAGCAAGGGAGCGCCATATTCACGTGCAATTTTAATGCGATCCACGCATCTTGCTAAGTATAGGAGTAGCAAATAACTACCAGGTGCGAACGAATACTCGCATTAGTCGACATGACGGAAATTAATAACGCTAGATAATCGAAGATAGTTGAAACATCGACGTCAGTCATCGGTGCGATAGTTAGATACAGGCCATATATAATTAGTCAGATCATGTTCGATATAATCACACTATTAATTTCACGCAAAAACATTAAAATACATCTCGTTTACATCACGTTTTTGTAACACTTTTAATTATAGCATGCTGCTTTTTCCTTTTAACTACCACGTCATTTTTATCCGTGAGAATAAAAGTAAATGGACGTAAATTCTTTTTCCTTCGTCTTTTTTTCTTCTTTTTTACACACAAGAAAGTACGGAAAATGTCCAAGCTGAAGGAGCAAGTGCTAACCACGGTAACGCTGCAATGCAATCTCCCCATAAAGGAGTACTCGCAAAATATTCGCGTGCACGCGGATGCGTGCGTGTACGTGTGTGTGTACGTGTGTGTGTGTGTGTGTGTGTGTGTGTGTGTGTGTGTGTGTGTGTGTGTGTGAATTCGCCCTTACGCATACGTGCAGAAACGTACGCCCACACGGTTCGCCAGCACACACGTCCGGTGAAACATGCGAGAGACGGGAGGCAGGTGCTCCGCGCGCCATTGGCCACCTCACCAGCATGGCCGTACCCCTTTTCCTCACTAACACCATCATGCTGCATCACATTACCACGACTTACGAAGGTAGCTGCACGTTTAAAGGGAAGTTCATGTTAATACTCGCCATGGAAATATTATTCTATTGCCAAAAGGGACATTTGTCGATGATTTGTCACCTTTTCGATAAAAAAATTATTTGTCAAGATATTGCATTAATTAAAAAGAATCTTTATTGTATCTGCGAACGAAAAAAAAAAAAAAAAAAAAAAAATAAAAAATTAGTTACGTCCATAAATTCATAACGAGAGATACGAAAGACTACGATATTTTGTTAAAAATTGTGACAAAGTTTTATCAAAGTTAATCACTCGACTATCGTTGCATATAATTTATTCCCTCCCCCCTATTATTCTTATACATTTTAATTAATTAAATGTAATCTTTTGGCAATATAGGATGCAAGAGGATAGCAATTACATTATCGCATTTGTAAATTTGTTAAATTATTGTAGAAATAGAATAGTGACGAGATAATTTGCGCCAATATAATACACAAATAGCCTCCCCTCCCTCTCTCTTTCTCTCTCTTGCCCCTCCTCCGTCCTTTCTGTCTTTTTTACCGTAAAAGGTAAAAGTTCTTCAGCCTGGCAATTACTTCAAGACTTATCGGCGAACTATTATTGAACGGCTGCGCTTTCTCGCGAACTCTTTCGAGAAACCAGAAGAAGAAGGTGATTTCGCTGGAAGTTGGTCGGCAGAGGAATCGCACTCGCCAACAGCAACAGCGGGAGGGCTTAGTAATTATCGCTCGGGAGTTTCGTTTCGGCCACGGCTACTACGTATATTGAACGTGCAAACGTACACATATACCCAGCGCACATCGACGTAGAGAGATACGCGATCTCCGTTCCGGTAATGGCAGACTCGCCCCAACCGAAGCAATTAGAAGTACGAGGTAAACACAGAGCAGTGCGTTCCCGAGCCGAGCCATTCGGTGCTGGTCCGGCGCGTTATTTTCTTCTCGCTCGACTGTAAAGGCTGTAATTAAATATTCCGTGGGGCGCAGTGTAGCCCCTGCTAAAGAAACGCGCTGTTCCCTTCCGAGAGATTGGGACCACCTCTCCTCGTCTTCTAAGTCCTCGCGTTCGCTCGGTTGATGAAGAAAAGATAGACAGACACACACTGATAGTTTTAGTACGCACGTGTGTATAGAATTGAAAATAGAGAGCTGCTCGATGAGACAGTCGGCTCGCGAGGGAGAGAAGGAGGGACGCAATGGCCCCGGGGATTTAAGTTTCTATAAATCATTTCGGTCTCTCGAAACTCGGACCCGTATTTACGACCCCTCGACCTCAGCCGGTGCCTGACTCACGGGACCCCGCCTTGTCTCATCTGCTTCTTTGTATTTAACTGCGAAACCTTTTAACGACAACTAAGTGTTCCAGCGCCTCTGGCTTGACGTACCGTTCACCGATGCCCGCTGCCGGGATGATTTCAGCGCGAGCATAGGAACGCGTGATGTCTTTGGCATAAATTATATCGACAGGACCCGTTTGAATCGTGAGCGCCACGGTTTACTACCGGTTCCAAGAATCATCGCTTGCTCCTATGCCGGACTGAAGAAATTGTTTCTGCTCTGGAATTCCTTTCGACGGCAGCCTTTGACGGCAGCGTCGAGACAGCGCCTCGCGATCGCCTCATTCGAATCGTAACTAATAACATCGGTATGAAATGGGCCTGGTTATTATTATCGCAAATAAGATGTTTCCTGTTTCCCGATCAAGTTGTTAAATTACGCAAAGGCATGCAAAGCGTCACGCATGTTGGCACTCGAATCAATTTAGTTCATTATTTTCGATTATGGTACCAGCGATCAATTCTCAGAATTAATTTGAGATTTTCGTTTCCGTTATGTAATAAGTATAAAGAATAGAATCGCTCAGTTTTTCCATATCGATACTACTTTTCTATTATTAATGCGTTCGGAGAAGAAATCGGGCTAACAAGTGCAACGGTATAATGTTGGAGCTCATCCGAAATATCCTTTACACCTCCAGCATTTTAGTCAGCCCAGTCTGCTGCACGGCACGTCCACCGCAGCAATAACAGGCTTTTCGGTAATGCAAAGAGTAATTAACATTCCTGTTTTAATTACAGCCTCCGCCCAGCCACCCTCTTTATTTTCACCCCTTCCGTACCATTAGCCGACGTTGGTTCCGCGCACGTTTGGCGAGCTCGTATACATACATACATACATGCGCATCACACAACATACACATTGTACGTTGAATACAAGCTTGTACCAGCATTGGAAAATATGCGCACACACAATGCGAGCTTGCGTACCTTCGACAGAGGACAACCTAAAGGTTTTTAGCCCGCGGTGGCGGGAGCTTTACAATTAACGGAATTAATATCGGACGCTTCTATTTATTATGGGCTTTTGATATACGTATGATACGCACGCGGGAGGGACACAAGTGCACAGGGAGACAGAATCGCGTTTGCGCCATATAGGCGGCCAAAAATCCGAAGCTGGCGTATTCGCGCATCGGTGTACCGGATCCGATCCGGATTTCCGTGTGCGGACACCCGTGTGACCTTGTGTGCATTTGAGCAGGACGTGTGCTTCGTCGCTGGAGCCCGCGTATGCAACGCTCGTCATATCGATTCCCGACTCCCCCCCCCCCTCTCTCTCTCTCTCTCTCTCTCTCTCTCTTTCTCTCTCTCTCTCTCTATTGCCTCTCGTCCACATATAGCACTCACCAACCTCGCGCACTCGCGCGCACCTTTTGTAGTTGCACGACAAACGTGTCGTAATACATAGGTACCCACCTATACGGCGCAACGATATCGCGAAACCGCCGAGTTTCAATTTCCCCGATTTACTCGATATTACGCGCGGTTGTCACGCCGCGTATAAACGACCACGAATCAACGATCCGTTAGCATTACGAGACCGTAACTTTTTGCTCCAAAACCTCTGCGCGTTATTGTTTGGTTCAATACGACTTTGAATTTTAACATCTTGTTTGTTGAGAAATCGATATCGTTTTCTAACTTGAAGAAAAGACACATCATAGGTACAAAATATTTTTGTGAGTGATTTTCAAATTAAAAAATAATATCTAGGCTTCCTCCAGTTAGATAATACATTCGCGGTATGCGGGAATGATACGATAACGATACGTTCTCCTCATCTATATATGCTCACAAGTTGTTAAGTGTCATTGATGCTACGATCGATTCGATTTCGTCCCAAAGGTAAACTAATATTCTCCCAGCATCGAGACCAGAGCGGGAATCGCATTCATATATCAACGGTACTCCCAATCTCTTTTGCGGTTCTCTCGCCAAGACGAGATCTCCTTTCCGTGTCCTTCGTTCCTCGAATCGGAAGGACGAGAAACGGGGTTCCGTCTCGTAGCCCGAGGGCGCTCGGTAGAGGATCGTCCCGATCCTTCGATCATTAATCTCCCGAATCGAATCTCGAGTGCCTTGAGACGATTGGAAAAGATAGGTACTCGACTCTCTCCGCACAATCCTTCCTCATCCCATTCCATTCTTTCTGGTCTTTTCTTCTTCTCTCGTTTCGGTGTTTCGGATGTCGATGACTCTTATAATTCCGCACACCTACGTTTCTCGCGTTACTCGCTAATGCATCAATGATTTCTCGAGAATATTTCGTCGAGGTCAAAATCGCGAGAAAAATCACGAGATGAGCGGAGAAAACTAGAGAAAGATACGAGACCTGAGGGGTGCGCGAGGAGAGAGAGGGTGATGGAGAAAAGGGGGAAGGGTCGGTCGGTCGGTCGGTCGGTCGGAGGTTCCATTTTGTTTCTCTGCCGGCGTGTGGCGGCGCGATAGCAGCGGCACTCTGTCAGAGCGTGACGTTATCACGACACCCCTTCTACTACCTAGCCCAGGGGGGTGCCCCGCACACTCCACCTCCTACCAACTCCGGTGTGCCGACCCCGGTCCCCCTTTCCGACACCCCCTACGGGTCTAGGGTACAACGTGGATCAAGCCAGGGGTTGCCTGACTGGCTGCCGTGCGTTCTCCGTCTTCTCTTTCTTCGTTCGCGTCTCCGTCTCGTTTCCTCTCGCGTCTTCGCAGACTTTAAGACCTCTACCCTCAACGAGAAGGAACACGTGAGGCGGGAGGAAAACCGCGAGCGAAGCCGCGATAAGATTGTACAACAAGCCAAAGGAGTTAGAATTTCAGTGTGAAACGGGGAAAGGGTTTTTTTTTTTTACATTCTAAGAACGACCCCCGTACCTGTCCGTGCGGCACTACCCTATGCGGTCTTCCGGTACCCGCCAGCGCACGAAACGCGTCACGATACGTGCCCGACACGAGCCTGTCCCGAAACCCGTACTCGTATATCACAAATAGACTTTACGTCTATTCGTAGGACGAAATAATACGGCGCGCCGGGGTATCGTGTTTACCGTCCGGAAACCTCCAAACTCCCCAACGGAAGTACGATTTCACTCTCGAGCTGGCATTCAACAATGATGTAGTATCCGGAACGATGCTCGATAAAATGAAAGGAAGATGATGCCGGGTACTCATTACCTCGCTTAAAATGCATGAATACGTCAGATGCGATCGCAAAACCAAGAATGCGGTCGATTTATACTCTTCTCAAAATGGACTTAATTTATTGTTATCTCATTCTTCGCATACATATTTACGTTCGAAGGAAAGAGTCGAAAGCACGGAAATGTGATTGGCGATGTTGTCGGCGTTAGTGATAGCCGGTCGTGAACATGAAACGAAGCGGAGACAGACCGGAGAGACAGACGAGAAGAGAGAAAGAGAAAAGACGCCAGACAGAGGCAAAAGCAGTAGTATATGATTTCGGATCGGAGCCAAGAACATTTCAGAGATCCCTCTCGGATCTAACCAGGTATGCAGGCAACGGGTTGAAAATAAGCAGCGACACGCCATCAACATAGCATCGCATAGCAAAGGGAACTTCGCATTTGACTTTTTTGCCAGCTGGCAGCCTGTTATAGCGGCAGATGATCTCCGAGCCGAGTCTCTCCTCTTCGTTTCGTCCCCTTAGTCCTAAGTACCACCACCAGCATCACCATCGCCACCATCGCCACCTCCTCCTCTTCGTTTTCTTTTTCGTCCTCTTATTCTTCTCTTTCCTCTCGTCCTTCTCCGTACCTTTTATTTCGACTCCTTATTTTCTCCGCACGGAGAAGAAGGCGACCAAGGCGACTCCATCATTTCTCAGAGCCCTGTGCTCTGTGCTTCCATCTGATCGTAAAAACGCGCCACTTTTGTGCCCCTCCGAGGGATAATATCGTCGAGAATGTATATATTCGTGTATACATACATGTGTATATATGTATGTATGTATATATATATATATATAATAAATATATATATATATATATATATATATATATATATACACATGAAAGGTTGAAGAGTCAGATTCGAGAGAGGAAGATATATTCGTGAGGAGGCGTGCACGATCTCGGAGTTCGAACAGAAAAGCGAACAGAAAAATTGGCAGACACATAACGAGATCGAATCCCGTAGATACATCGTGCGTGAATGTGAAATAAATTGTTAGTCCATTTTTCCGAGTTTACGACACACGGACGACGCGGATCGACACCTGTCGTCATGCTTAATCTCGGAAACTACGAACAGCGATTTTACGCAAAAACGTACACGCGCGCGAAAAGTTCAACGTACAAACGTACCGAACTCGAAGATTTCTTGTAAATCGCCGAGACACGCACAAAAGATATTATCTGTTGACACGCGAACATGTCGGCGATATCCTAAACCAGATCAGCCGCCCATAAATCCAAACCTTCTTCTCGAGTTAGGAGGAGATCGGCCGATCCTGACGAGAAGAAAGGTAAACGAAAGATACGCGTTACAGCACGTAAGATTCAAGATCTACGATTTCCTTTTCTCTAGATTCTCCAAAACCCGCATCGAAAATTTTTGACTTTTGGACTTTACGATTATCCTCAGCAATCGGAAGACGAGATCGCGATACTGGTGACGAGACAAGGGTTCGGAGGAACCAATCCACAACAGCAGCATCAAAGATCGCGAAGGAAGAAATTAAAGAAATCTTTCTTCCAAGAATTATGTCTATCCCCGGCACTGGTTAGTTTCGATTTTAAATGGAAATAATTAATCAGCTCGAACCGGTCATTTAAGCGACTTTTTCGCCTTTTCTCTCTTTCTCTTCTGCTCCGCGGTATCCGTTACATTATACATCACTGCGGATTAACCCGAATTCTAATTTATTCACAGAGCTAGTCCTCGGGACGTAAGTTTTGCCCGTTTCGATCTTGGTGTGTTCGCTCCTTTCATCCGAAACGCTCCTCTTCTATTCCGTCGTTCCTATAAATCTTTCAGGCGTCTCGTAATTGTCACGGACCTTGCTCGAAAAGATCTGTTTAAAAAACAAATTTTTACGCTGCCTACAAACCCATTATCTTTTTAGATAAAAGAGACACGCATAATCAAGCTGTATACACAACATATTTCTACTTTCATTAAGTTTATGTTACGCAATTAATAAAAACAAACTTATAATGAAGATATAGTAAATGTGTACTTTGAAATGCCGACAAAATAATAAATATACTGTATAAATATAGAATACATTTATTGGGCAATCATATAGGCACGCAAACAAAAAATATTGAGTATTATAATATTTAGTATCACAATCGCGTGTATCTAGAGGACTATTCTAAAATATAGTCTATCTAGATAGATAAAATCTATTCATTTAGATATCGCGATGAATATAATTACACCGATCCGACATATTCGTCAGCAGAAAGAGCTACTTGAAAAATGAAAAGTGTTTGCAAATACGTGTAACGATAGAAATGTGTACGACGATAGATGAAAGATTTTTTCATTTATAGACAATGGTGCACTAACGGGACGGTGCATTCTCATCTAATTCAAACGAGAGTTTCGTCCGCGTCTATATGGAGCAGCCGGTTGGCGCTATCAGGCTGATTCGCAGAGGTGGTTCTAGAACTGGTGGTTCAGACATTAAGCCTGTAGACGAAGAGAAGCACCTGTGTCCCTGCTCCGCCCCCGGCCGAACCGACGACTAGATCGATGCCAGAACTGGGCTCTCTCTCCCTTCTCTGTTCTCGACCCCTCTCTCTCTCTCTCTGTCTCTTCCTCTTTCCTTTCTCTCGTCCGTCTCTCGCGCTCTCATCTCTTCCTCCTCTCCTCTCATCTGTCTTCCTCTTTCTCTCTATCTCTTCGCAATATCTCTCTGCGCATCTCCGCGCTGGGTTCTCACGGCAAACAATGCACCGCGCGACGCCCTCGAAAACATCCACTTCTCTTGTCGTGGCAACGAGAAAGAGAGAGAGAAGAAAAGAGGAGCAGAGAGGACAGAGCTGCTATCCACGCCGGTTCGGAAATTTATTTCCGAGACCAAAAGCTCTCAGCGCACCGATTCGAGAACGAATACCGTCGCTCTCAAATTTTCCGAATGCCTCGCGAGATCGCGCGGAGCTATGCCCCTTTTGATTTATTTGCTGGACACACTAAACTTGTCGATTAAAGTATAAAATCCTATTATTTGGATCTTAAAAAAATATATTATTTGTTTTGCGTAACGTAATTCGAATTGTTAAACGTTAATAGACATAACGGTTTTTTGTACGCATACGATTTTTCCTGGAAATGTTTAATATCTATCTTTCAGATGTCTGCAATTGATTTAAATACATCATACAGTGATACATCGTAATGAACATCCGCCGTTTATGTATTCGGCCTATAACCCATAGCGATACAAAGGTCTCTCATCGTAAAGACGATTGCTGAACAATTACGTTAACGAGGATAATCTCACCAGAAAGGAGAATCATCATCATGAACGACGATGTATTTATCGGACGTCATCTGGCGACTTCGCCAAATGGAATTTGATTGGCCGTTTGCCACGAACAGCTCGGTCTGAGTAGACGCGAGTACTGTACTTCGACTGCTCATGTGGTTTTCTCTGTCCTATCCGCGCGTGTATCTATTCTCTCTCTGGTTCTTCCATTTCCTACCTATCCTATCCTAACTGTCACCGTATAAATATACGTGCGGCCGATACGCCTAAAGAAATGTTTAAATTTTTTTTTAATTATCCGAAAAGGACGCGAAGAGGAATAAAAAATAAAATATTAAAAATACAAAGATATTATATAAATTCTTCCCGAAAATTGTTTAAGGCTCTTTCGTGTGAAATTATTTTTTATATATGTAAAATAAAATAAATTTGAGTTACACATAAATTCATATTATAAAAATATAAGTAAATAAAAATGTTACAAAGTAAAAAAAATTATTTATGGTATTTATCTTAATATGACATCAAGTGCAGAATTTA
The DNA here is from genome assembly GCF_055798465.1 of Pogonomyrmex barbatus. Taxonomy (NCBI): domain Eukaryota; kingdom Metazoa; phylum Arthropoda; class Insecta; order Hymenoptera; family Formicidae; genus Pogonomyrmex; species Pogonomyrmex barbatus. The sequence goes on along the minus strand of NW_028297114.1, from coordinate 6,712,389 downwards.
TATGTTTAGAAGTTTGGGGAATAATAAGATTATATTGGATTAGAAAGAAATAACCGAGATATCCGATTGAGATATCGAGTTAACCTACGCAATCAAGAACGTAAGCAGAAAATAGGAAGAAGACAGTCAATATATTCTAAAGTAGCTATAATTCTTCTTTCCGGCTTTAACAAATTTTCGAATGCTGAAACGATATTGGGTCGCGGAGATGCGTATTCCAGCTCCAAAGATCGATGATCAGGAGTTCTCTCCGAATAAAAATTCCCAAGCTTGCACGCGAAGCTGGTCACTTCGAAGAATTCTAGCGTATCTACGAACAAGATCTATCAACTTCTGGTACGATAAAGCAAGCCTCCTCTCTTTCCTCATCTTCATCCCCTTTTTCCTCGACATCCTCGATTCAACAATCTCCTCCGGGATAAACCAGGATAAATGTCTCGGAAATATAGTGGGCCAGTGTCTGGCAGGGACCGGAAATAGAAGCTTGTGGTCGGACACGGATATGTATTTCGTTTGGCTCGGCGAATTTTTTTCGATCATTCTCACCCTTATAACAGTTTCTGATATCCGGAGTATGATCCCTACAAATTTCAAGCACAAAATTTCTAAATATCACACCTGCATTACATTACCTGCATTGCATTACATAAGACTACACCTCATGCATCCTTACAAATTCATTTTATCAATTTCATGGAATATACTCGAAAAGTGAGTAAAATTTCTTTGATTTCTTCAAATCCTAACAGTAGCATACGCGATTAAGCGTGGCAAAAAGATATAAAAGATTTTATAAGTATGTAAGATATACAAGGATATTAAATAGAAATTAAATAGAAATTTATGTCATAAAAAAAAAAGAATCAGAAGACAAAGGCACCAAGGACTTCAAAAAAGATAGCTATGGATACTAATGTAATCTATGGCACGATTCGGTTCGATCGCAACGTGCAAACAGTGAATAATATACGAACAGTGATCGATCGATCTATCCGCGAAATCTCTTTTCCATATCCATTCAAGACATCTCTTGATCGTCTCTGTAATCTAAACACTCGAAACCTGGATAAGTATCTACATCTTACTTTTTCTCTCTCCTTCCGACTGAGACTACACACACGCACACACACACACACACACACATATAGTTTTATTTCCGCATAATTTTAATTAAACAAAATAAAATATTAAAAACTGAATTTCCTATCCTTTTAAATTATCTTGAATTATCTTTTGCAAAATGGATTTAACCAAGTTATTAATTCATCGCATTTATATATCTTAATTATTTATATGCGAAATAACATGCGGAATTTATATACATACGAAAACCTGTCTCGTATTTGTCGTGCGGACGATAAACGACAAGACAGAAGAATTTAGAGGGGTGTGCGATTAAAAGTCCTTCAGAGGATGCCGCGGATATACAACTGGCGAAAGGTAATTGCGCCACGTGACTGTTGGTGTAAACTGCACCAAACCACCCTGCGCCCCGCCGCGGACTCCGCTACCAGTACCTCTAGCAGCTTCGAACCCCCCCCGTCGAGTCCCACTCGGTTCCCACCACCGCTTACACCTTCCCCTGGAGGAACGAGCAACGAGCAATTTCATTACTGCTTAACGCCTGTCATAAATCTCCACGGGTGCCCTCTCGCTCTTTCTCCCCCCCGTGCCCATCCTCCATCTCCCTCACCCGCCACCCTGTCGAGGTTCTCTCCCTTGTTTCACCTCTTCTCTCCCCGAAGACTCCACCCTCACTTGCACGACTCCGCGTCTCGTCTCATGCTTTCTCCGGCTCAATTTCTCTGTACTATGTTTCATCGCTTTTATCCTCTGCGCTTTCTTTGTGCCTTTTTCCTCATATTCTATGTTCTCCTCTGCTACATGGCGTTTAAAAAGAAGAAAAAGAAATTGAAAAACGCGCAGAGTGCCTATTTTGCACTTTCTATATCGCTGTTTAAAAAAAAAAAAAATAATGAATAATGAACTTCTTCGATGCGCGCTTCTTTGCTTCCATGCGTCATTTCTTCTTTTTTTTTTTTCATTTTGTCGGTCACTTCACAATATTCACTGTTCTTACAGGCTTTTTCATCATACCACGTCTTAATTTGCCTAAAGAAAGGATTCAAAGCGACAAGAAGCGACTCGAAGGTACAACCGGTACGATAAAAATAGGAAGTGAGAAGAAGAGCGCTGCAACATATAAACGCGAGTACTCCTCGAGCATTCTCCATTCTATCCGTTCCTTCCGCAGTCTTCCACAGCCGCGAAATTGTCGTTAGACGCTTCATTTACGCCCGCTCTGCGAAATTCACGGTTGCATCGCTGGCGCCGTGCTGATAAATCACGCAGTTCGCTTTAAACGTTTCTGGCGCGAGAAGCGGCAGCGCGCGCGCGCGTTTCCTCACTTTTTCATCGGTCCACGACCAGGTTATATCTCTCGCACGTGAGCGCAGTATTTGCCAAACGGCATGCTGAAGAATGCAATATGTCGAGAATAATTGCTGCCTGGTTTCGAGTTCTTAGCATTTTTTTTTTTTTATCTAGCACTACAACTACTATTTAATGTATTTGAGTCATCACGAGCTTAAGCTATTGTAATATTTCATACGCTTTCAGACTAATTTAGAGCAATTGTACACAAGTACATAAGATTATTAAGTTGATTATCTTATCGTTATATTATATCTTATTCTCTGTACAACTACGAATTACGAGTTAGATATTACGTATAGATATAACGATTAGACCTCCTACGAATGTTTTCTGGAATGGCAGTCTGTCATCCTGAACAGTGTTAGCAAGTGGGCAAGAAAGAGAATCCACGGTCCGCTTTCTCGCCCACAGGATCGGAATGCAGATGGCATTGTTCAGAGGGCGCCAATGGGTTCCGATGTTAAAGTCGGAGGCGTTGATGAGCCGGCACAGTCCATGGATGTTTTCTACGGTCTCGCACTCCTCAGCCCTCGCAGTTCGCTTATTCTCGCCCGTGAAAGACAGTGGAATGCGATTCGCCAAGCCCTCGTGAGATCCGACTATAGCAATATGCGGTCGCAAAAACTTTGTCATCATCGTAGATACTCATAGCGAGGTAAACATGCTGAGAAGATGCCACCAAATACGTATTATTTTGACAATTTTTTTTGCTGCACACTGCTTGCATTGTATTATTGCTAAACACATACGATATATCATATGTTGGTTAACTAAATAGATATAGAATTTCATACAATAATCTTTTTCTTGTTACTTTGCATATAAAAATATCAGCTACACTTTCTCAAATAATTATATAATAATTATATTACAATAATTTACATTATAATTAACCATCGTAATTGTGATCAATTACTAATCAAATTCGAGATATAAGCGAATATTCCGAAATAAAAACAATGTTGAAAACTCACGAAAAATAGAATTTATAAAAAATGAATATTTTTCAATTATTAAGAAAATCAGAATAAGAGATAAGTTTCTAATGATCAATCCACCATTAGTTGGGCCGACGTTGAGTCTGCTTGGGGATCTGCGTGGTCTACGCGCTTCAGTTCCTCGTGCAAGGCGTGAGTAACGTCGTTAAATCATACGCGATTACGACTGGTCTCTAGAGATAACTCGCAGATAAGGAGAAGCGAAGATCATGCCGTGCGCGACCTGGCTCGCGTGTATCAAAGGACTCCATCTGCCCGGAGCCACGAGCTCGCCGTCCAGCTACGGCGTCAATGTCAACGGCCTAATCATGACTAATGGTTCTTCGCTAGTCGGCTTCTCTCCCTTTTTCCTCTCTTCCTCTCCCTTACCAGATGCATCGACGCTGAACTCCACAACGGTACCAAGATATCCGCACACGTAGATAGAAATACATGTACGAAAGCATCACGTACTCGTGTAATGCGCTGCTATAATCGTGCGTGCGACTGGAAAAAGCGAAAGAGGTATGGAAAAAGATGGAGGAGGGAATAGATAAAGAGGATCGAGAGAGAGAGAGAGAGAGAGAGAGAGAGAGATATATACTTTGTAAAATCGTTATACCTTGTTTCTCTGGCGGTTAGTCTCCCGGCTTGTATATGCGTACTTTACCTACAGTGACACTCACAAGAAGCGAAAGCCGATCTCTATCTCGTCGTGTTCTCTCTACGCTCGGCGATCCGCGCGATCCGCGGCGGACCGAGGCCGAACGACAGATGAGAATGAAGAAACAGGGCCGAGGACCAAGCAGATTTTTGTCCAATTAGCATGCACCGCGTTGCAGAATTTTTTGCTGATGTAATCTCTATGTAGCATGGGTCTATATCTCATGATATTACGATTAATGTAATTTGACATCGGCATTCTGAAAGCGATATCGCTCCGGCGTGAGCTCCGTGCATGCGAATACGCCGAATGCGGTATATGCATTTTGATTTCTTCTGTAAATTGGTCCAACTCGATCTCGTTCAAAGACAGAAACGATTGCCGCGAATACCAATTATATTTGGGGTTGAACTTGGGATGTCCACGTGGCTCTCGATCTTTTTCTCTCGATCGTATAAAAAGCAACGGTAAATTTAATCAGCTTCCACAACGTTGAACGCAAAAAAAATGAATTCCGATAATTATATAAAAACCTAATCGATATCGTCATTGAACAATTATTATCGTTTATCGATATCGGAATCTCACGATAATTATTGAAATTTACATTTCATTATAGCCAAGTGAAAAACGTAACGCCCGCGTCATTCTTCTCTTTTTCTTTCCTTTTTGTCGTCAATACTCGGTAACATAAAATCAAATAGCTTTAATATAACAATCACAATGCTACCCTGAAGTCAGCATATCTGGATTCCCAGAAGATCGAATAGTCGCGCTATAGACGATTCGAATGAGGCAGGACGAAGGGCGGAATTGCTTATATAGAGATGGCCGTCCGTGATATAAGATCCAGCGGATCCCGTAGGAAATCCCGGGAACGGATCTATCTTACCCCGAGGGATAGCATCGTTGCGGAGGAAGAGAAGCGCGCAGGGGAAGGAATTCACCTGTCAGCCTGAATTAAAGGATGGCGGAATCGCGCGCGTGTGAGAGACCCAGTCGGCTCGATTCCCGCAATTGAGGCGTCTTGCAGACCGCCTGGTTCCCATTTCGAGATGCCGCGGAAAGGAGATACACTGTCTCGAGCTTCATACAAACCGATTCTCCAAATTCTTAACTTCAAAATATTTCGAGAGAAAATTTTTATTAAGTAAAATTAAATACAACTTTAATCGATATATTTCATTCAAGCAAAAATAATCATCCTTGATAAATTTACAAGATTTCTGTCTTTATTTTCTCATACGCAAAACCATAAAAGTATAGAATGGAAAATATAAAATCTCTTATTAAATATTTTATTATTAAGACGTAAATTATTATGCAATTTAAATATTAATTCTTTGTGTAAACAATATGAAAGAAAAATTTGATGTATAGGACATTGATAATAGTCTCGGATAATCACAGAAATTCCCAAGACTGAGTCCTTTAGTGCAATTCCTTCGCATTGCCTTCTTTCGCGCGGGATATGCCGCGACGGGCATTTATGCGGCATCGACCGCGAAACGAGTCGCCTCTCAGAAGTCGCCGTGCAAGAAAGTGTAAGAATGGAGAAAGGAGCAAAGAAGAAGACGAAGAAGAAGAAAACGGGGAACGATACCGTCTGAAGACCGTGAAATCCGGATCTACTCTAAGCCCCGTTCAGCCGACGAAGCGACTCTCGCTTTTCTCTTTTGCTCTCTTCGTCTTCTGGACGCCCAATCCGATAAAAGGAGGATGCGCGAGAAGCGAGAAGAGAAGCGCGTGGCGAATCGCCGCAGCGGTTCGTTCGCCTCGCCGGTTCGTTAACCGTCCAATCGCGGCAGTGCTTGTATGAGAGCGGCAAAGACACCGTCGTGTCGTCCACCGGCAAAGATGCCGCAAAAATCTGACGTGACTCGCTTCGGCTGTCCGACGTCCCGTCCTTGCGTTCCAACTTGAGAGGAACTTGAGTACGACGAGCAACTTAGTATTTGGAAATAGATTTAAATTGCGTTAAATATACATCTATGTTTCTTCTCTATTTCACAATCAATACATATTTTTAAACCAAGAAGTATAATTATTTACTTCATACATAAGGTATATGGGAATGAGTAAAAGAACAAGTTATAATAATTGTGAAATCAGTCGATTCATGAATTATATACCAAAATGTAAATGCGCGTTAGATTATATATATAATAATTATTAATGTTCCGTTAATTACACGTCACAGAAATTCATGGTGCGTAGTCGTTTATTCTTCCGGTATAATTTGCTAGCGTTGATCTATCGGACGTAATTTATTCGGGAGCCCATTGTTTTGCATCCTTCATTATCAATTGAAAATGCTCAGCGTTTTGTTTGATATTTTATCGGAGATCAATTAATATTATTTTATGAATGTGGCTAACGAAATTAACAATCTATTAGAAACACGAGATATGAGAGTGTATAAGAAGAAAATAACTGTATGTGTAAAGATACTCTAACAAATATATCTCGATAAAATAGATTATTTTATCTGCACGTTTTAATTTATTTCCTTTGCAAAATAATTAAAAAATTTTATTTCTACAATGTCATAGCAAAATAAAAAGTATATTTTTTCGAATAAAATCGAGTTATCTCTTGACGAGAATGCTATTTCCTGTGATCAAAAGGTAACGCGTTTATTGAGATCAAAATCTTGTGTGTTGTCCTCGCGAGCGAGCCAACGCCCGATGCCGTAATAGATCGATCGTATCGGAGTGTCACTCGAATGTCCTCGTACCGTAACTACCTTGATCGCAAGAATAGAACAAATGCAGTTTCCCGTCAGTTATATCATCGCGTCTGCAGATCTTACCGACTCATTCCCTGTGACCACCGAGAAAGTAAAGCTTAATGTAATGTGAATAATATAAAGCGCCGACCGTTAGAAACATCTCCAAGCTTGACCCCGGCGTGCAGAGAGAGAGAGAGAGAGAGAGAGAGAGAGAGAGAGAGAGAGAAAAATCTAGGGGTAGAAAGGAGAGGAGATAAACAGACTTGGAATATACGAAGGCACATCAAGTATTGATGCCACTTTGGTCCACTACGTGCCGTAAGTACAGGTACGATTCGATACGCAACCTACGCACGCATATGCCCGATCGACCCATGACCACGATAGGGTCTTTAAAGCTGCATTCTATGGCTTAGATGTCCAGCACTCTCCTTAATGGGGTGCCACCGATATTCTCAACCCTGTTCAACACACGCGAAATATCTTGGCGTACCGACGAATCACACACACACACACACACACACACACACACACACGCGCGCGCGCGCGCGCGCATGCGACACATAGACGGAATCGTAAGGATTCCAAGCCCAATCCTTTCTCGTATACCTCGCACTCCGTTTCTCATCTTTGTATCTTGGAAGCGTTACCTAGACTCCTAGAAGGAATTTAGAGGTCTACCGGGAATCGCGCGCGGATAACGCACCTTAATGGGATTGGCGTTCACGGAACGATCATTAACGTCGACGGGTGAATACGCGGATCCAAAGAGAGAGCGAGAGAGCAACGTTTTGTCCTTGGTCTCTACCATTCTGATGCATGGAGAACAACGTGGAATGCCATAAATCCGCTATGGTGCCTCATGGGACGTCGACCCCACCGCTTTCAAAGTTGTGATAATTGCGGGCGGTTAAGCGATTATCCAAAGGTTTTACCGGACGTAGTTGAGTGATGATGATGGGATATCGCGACATCGATCGTGCATCACATCGATAGCTCGATAATAAACGTTTATACGATCAAAAGGTACACGTTTTTCGTCAAAATTCTGTCCATTGATGATCGACGTTTGCAGCGCGAGAAATGTAAATCGCTGTTACACGTATACATCGCGTGTATTCTTTACTTCATATCTAACGACACGAAAGATCGTTAATAAGCAGCGAGCATAATCCACTGCCATGCTTGACACTTGCGATTAGATTAATCACGAGCGGAGGCGCTATGGCGTCGCTCTGCTCTCGTAACGAATTTATCCCGGTGGTGTGTCGCTGAGAAAAGTGCATACTGTGTGTTTCGCGCGCAACAAATGCAACAAATGCAATAAAGTTATCTTTAACTCGAAGAAATGGCCGTGTGATCCGAGAAGAGAATAAATGACCCGGATGAGTGATAGCGCTGCGCTGCGAAATCAGCGTACGGGCAGTCCCAGGCAGTCCAAAAAGGCAACCGGGAATTAGCGATGTCCCTGCATCAAAGTTAAGCCTACACGGTCGGCTGGGACGGACGTGAGATTACGTCGAGCGACAAGTAGAACCAGAAAGGCTAATGAGTGGCCGAGTTAATACCAGGCTCAGTGCCGTGCCCCGTTGTCGCATACATGTAAATGGATATACGTGCACACATACATACGCGTGTAGGACGCGTGTAGGATACGTACACGACGCGAGAGCACGACTTTCTCTCCCCTTTCTCTGTCCGCTCGACGACGGGATCTACGCGCGTACCTCCGGCGGCCCTCGGTTTAAACCTATGAATGCATATTCAAGATACGAATGTTTTAAATCCAGCCAGGATTATTCGCCGACGAGTAGGTATGCTTCTGGCTTGGAGAATGGGGGAGAGACAGAAGCGGCGAGCTCGCTCGGGTGTATAAAGACGGGCTATTTTATTATTTTTCATATCGACAAGAGAGGAAGAGAGGAAAAAAGCGGGGAGCACGACGAGAACAACGGCCGATGGAGAGGCGGGATGGAGTGGCGCGGGGAAGTGAAGGATTAACGGCGATAAATTTCGCAAAAATAGGGGCTTACGCTGTCGCGGAGCGACAGTCTAATCCCAGTTCCGCGCACTACCCCCCTTACACAGAGATGGGGGTACGGGCTCGACGTAGGATCGTCGCGCGAGAAGCGACGCGCTGCTGCTGGTGGCGATTCCGGTGGAGGTCCCTGCCTGCTTGCACTTTTTGCAATTATCTTCCTGGCACTCAAGATTCTTTTCCTTTTTTTCACCCGCTGTTTTCTCCCTTTTTCTCCTCACTCGGATATTCGCAAAATTTGATTTTCTCTCGTGACTAGTGACCTTAAATAAAAAATATTTTTACAATTTACGTGGACTCGCGCGTAACGATGCGAGGCTGATTTTCAACCACCCACAAAATCTATCTTCTTCTTCCTGCCGTCAAAACTTAATTGGCGAAATTTCATCAAATCGCCTGGGTGGTTCCGTTACGAAACGATGCGCCGCCAAGTCGACGAGGTGCATCCGTTGCGGTTTCGTCTGTAATCTCGCGAGTGGGCGAGGGTAGAGAACTCAAGAGGGAAAGAAGGAGTTTCGGCATTCAGCACGACGTACAAAACGGACGCAACAATGGGCACGCATCAACATAATTACAGTTCGCCTCGGTTAGCGGTGCACGAATCCGACGAGAGCCAAGTATTATATTCAAATGCGAGGCGAGGCGGCGCCAGTAAGCAAAGCAGAACTGGTAAAGGCAAAAGGGGTTGCCGTGCCCCACGGCCGAATGGCGGCGGAGGTTGAAGGTTGTAAGTTCATCGGAGAGAAGAACGGGAGGACGAAGACTGAAGGACGAGCGAGAGGACGCAGAAATGTCGCTTCGAGCTAGCTGTCTGGCAAGTCCCGAGAAAGGAAATTACGTCGTCTGATTTGATCCTTCCTCCACCCTCGCAACGTTTCCTCTCACGTTTTCCTCTCAGTTGAGAGAGAGAGAGAGAGAGAGAGAGAGAGAGAGAGAGAGAGAGAGAGGCGAATAGTTTAGTAATCACGTAGTATCAATGTTATTTCCTTAATGTGTTACGATGTAACATCAGATTAAATATTTTTATAATTATTATATAAATTCCATATTTTTGTTTTTAATGTTTTATGCAATAATATTTTATCAATAGAGCGTAATATACATATATCTTATCACTTCCTTTATAGATAATTTTTTTAATAACAACTACTTTTTTCTTATATTTCTTACAAATTTCCATAACGACGCGTCTTGATACAAGTGTAACTAACAAAAAGTTTTCACAGATATGTGGATGTTTATACATCGTAAGAATCATCGTAAGAATCATCGTAAGAATAACAATGTCGAGCGTGAGAATCCTTTTGTAGGCAGGTCATAAGATCAGAAAGCACAGACAAAATAAAAGACGTCTCTAGGGAAAAAGGTAGCGGAAGAACGGACGATACAGGGGACCAAAGCAAGCATTGACTTCCCGAGTGAAGAAGAAACGAAGGCTCGAGGATTTGTTCAAGCGGAAAACTGCCGGTCGATGTATGCAAACGTCTTGGAAGCCGATAGGGTGACAACGGGCGCATCGTATCGCCTCCGGGAGCCGATTTTCGCATCGCGAAAGAATTGTCCGATTGCGTAACGCGCGTTCGCTGCTCTCGTGATAGGTATCGCAAAGCAACGCGGATACAAAACGCGGTAGTGGACAAACCGAGCTGTGGACCTTGACCCCACGACACGTCAAGGACGGGCGAGTGGTACCGGAAGCAGGTGGATAATAGCCGGTCCAGGGGTGCCAAGGGGACAATAGATGTCAGCCGGCACGCAGCGGCACCACAGCGGGACCGAGATAGCAGATCTAAGTGGGCCATGCCACACTACGGTTATGGTGGCATAAAACGCTCCGATAGTACCGGAGGGGGCGGCGCGCGGGCACAGCCAGCCGCGAGACGGGTCGTGCGATAGTCAAGTTGAGTGCCGGAGAGAGAGAGAGAGAGAGAGAGCCCCTTTATGGCCAAAAAAACTGCCGCTATGATTGTCTATGCAAATTGTTTAAGATATCCGGGGTGAAGGCAGTTCCGCATCTTTTGTGGTTGCTGTTTCACGAAAACTGGCACACCGGAGACTACTACGTGTTGACAGTGGCGCTCAACTACTGTTACGCTTGTAAAGAAGATTAATTTGTTGTCCGAACACGTTTGATATAACGTCGTTTCTCTCTCCTTCTCTCTTTTTATATATATATATATGAAAATTGACAATAGTGATTTGTAATCGTAAAATGCCGGCAACAACTCTTTAAACAGATAAATGTAAAAATAAAATTTGCGTGTATACGTTGAGGGAGAGAGAAAGAGCAGGTATCTTTTTAAAAAAGAATGCATTATTTTAGAGTAAGATATTTTTAACTACTTATGTAATATTTAATAACGCAATATTACTATTTGGTAAAAATATTTTACAATCGCAAAATGTCGACAAGATCTTTTTAAGTAGACAAATATAAAAATAAAATCTGTACGAGATACCTACTGCTTTATCGTGCTATAAAATGTAAGATATTTGTCCTTACATCCTGTATACTTTGTATATATCATGTATCTTGATGGCGATAGATGAAGAATTAAAAATATTATATCGAGATGTGTTGCTATATCAATGTAAAAGTAACAACTGAAGCGCGTTTCATTATCGATCTCGATGGAAAAGCGCTAACGTTTCGGTCTGTAGGATTCTACCGCATGCAGGTAATGGCATTGCTGGCTTGTGGTTTGCAACACGCCGGTCTTACCTATCTTAGATAGCTTATTGATTGCCTCGACTGCACTCCGTTCTCTCATTAAGACAATATAGAAGCTGCAGAGATAATATATATCTGCTCTTGCATGCCAGATGTACTTTTGAAATTTAATCGCATTTTGATAACTTATATATTTAAAAAATGAGAGCAAATATAAATTTCATGAAATGTGAATTCACTAATATAAAAATATTACAAATAAAGCTGGAGCCACGTAGAGAAAGAATAATAAAAATGACAATAAAGACGATAAAACAAAAATGGAATAGAATGAAGGTAGAAAATTAAAAGAATGATCAAGTGAAAGAAGAAACAGGAAATTGCAAACTAGACGGATATGTCTCCCGCGTAAATTAAAATGGATTATATATGTGGATTTTATCCTCTCTCTTTAATCTTATTTTGCTTATTTCTTTATTTTTCACATTCTTTGATTTACTTGATGTCTACCAACTAATCATATTTATCATTTTGTGAATTCAGTATATGTGGAAATTACAGTATTTAAAAATCTATAATCAATTATATTAAAAATTCGAGTAAAAGAAAATTAAAAAAATTAAATATTTCATATTAAATATAATATAAAATTAATTAACTCATATCATTTTCGATGCCTAATGATTTATCAAGATGACACCAAAATTTCTTTATCAATCAGAAATAATTAAATTAAAATATACAACATATTTTATAAATTTGTCACGCTTGCTATTTATAAATTCTAAATGAATCCAGCAGTAAAAATTTCAATTTCTCTTGAAAGTACCAAAACGTGTTAACAATTCCATATCCATATGTACTATATAACATCGAAGATATACTATATATGAGAAGGAACGACGAGAGGGGAACTACTAGGTCGGTACCCACAATTCTAGAAAGCCCAACTCCGCCGTCCGGGGAAGGTCGGGACACGGAGTCGACCATGATGTATGCTCCTCTTCCGTCTAATTAAACTTAGGGAGGGTCGCAGAGTTGGTTGGTTGGTTGGTGCGCCGGTTGTACGGATGGACGTATGTACGGTCGGACTGACAGCGAGGGGAGGTCGGTGGTTGGCTTTCAAAATGACAACCGGAGAGTGCGAGAGAGAAAGAGAAAAAGAGAAACGGAACATCCGAATGGGCACTATGAAGTGAGAAAGGGATGAAGGAAAGATCCGTGTCTCTTCGCAAACGCATGAAACGGTACTTATAACGAGAGTGGGATCACCATCGACTTCCTCTCGGGAGACTCGATGCACTTAACTTCTATTACATTATTCATACGTGGCGATAAACAATCCGCTGAAAAAAGAAGACGATAGCCCACCGAATCGAACATTCGTGCCGTACGAAACTTTTATTCGAGCATTGGCAAAACGTCGCGATTTTCGAAAATATCGCCGAGTCAGCGTAACGCGGCAAAACATGCGAGCTCGTGGAATCGTGGGAATCTGCGCCAACGCGAATACATAAACTTGCTTTTAGGAAATTCCATTAATCTCCAGTTGCACTCCGGCATCGTATACACGAAGATCGTTTTGTGCGATACATCGACTATTTCAATGATATTATTTTCTTCTTTCTACATTCTTATTCATCACAGAACGATAACAAATACCGGCGTCTCTTTTATCAAAGGTATACCTTGACACAATGTCGAGAGATATAAAGATAATTATTCAATTCTTTATGTCGTTTATCTTTAAGACCAATCTGTGTAAATTACGTATCAAAATAGAATTACAAGAGCGTGAACACGTATTCAAATTTCTCGGCCAATCGTTTCTACTTCCTCGTTTAAAATGCTTAATGTGTAAGTTAAATAATAATTTTTAGCGCGCGCGAATGTGCAAATATATTATGAAAAATGAAACTTAAAGAATATTAATAAATACATCAATGTTGCAAATCCAGATTTAGAATAATCGCTCTCAGTCAACATGTGACTTTTTTCATTAGACATTAGAATTTTACAATATAATATAATATTAAATGTTGCATTTAAACATGATTATTTTTATCTTTATTTGTTCATTTGGAATGCCCAATTCATATCAAAGTATCAAATGAATAGGCGAAAGATCATCATCTACATCATGAGCATTCTATTCCTCTATACTTTCTTTGCGATGTTCTTATCTTTCCAGAGTGTAGTCCTAGTATCGAAATCATATTGCAAGTCATTATTATGATTTCCGTACATCTTCGTCTAATATATGCGAGCTCTCTTGCAATTTTACTTCGATACGTCGTATCTTTTTCCATCCTTTTCTTAGCCACACCTTTTCGTTATGTTCACTTATCACGCTTTAATGCAATACTCGCTACGCTATTCTCGCTTTTCACCACCAAGCACTATTTATTTCCTTCTCTATCGATTTTCTCTCTATCTATCTAAACTATGTGTATACATAAACTATGTCTATTCAACTGTGCCGCGGTGCACTCGGCTCTGCTTCCCGTCTACCATGTCAATGCAGACTAGCTGCTACGAAACGGGATAGACCATTGGCGCGCCCCAACAAATTCCTTGGCGGGAGATGTCGTGATTCCGAATGTTTAACCGGCTAGGAGGCTAAACGACGGCAGCCGCTGGCCGAACACGACCTGGAATTCCCGACGGCGATGCTTCTACGCGACGAAAATGGAATGAGCGACGATCGGCATATTCGCATTGAACACAATAAATTTATACCGTCAACTTGCTTCAACTCGCAAACATCGTTGAGAAACTGCGCGGAGTGTCATCATTTTCTATAGTTGTTGAATCGAAATGGTATATAGCTAACATATATTTAAATTGGCGATACGTCATCAATCTTTTGATATTATTAATACATCACATCATCGTGATGCGAAGAAAAACATAGGAAATTAGAACATTAACTAGGAAAAGATCGTGAGATCATAATTCGTCCGGTGAAAAAAAAAAAAAAAAAAATGAAACGTCGGAAGAAACGCTTAAAGACCTTGGCACTCGAGTAAATACACGAGTTCGTCTTCATGCCAGTTACTCTTTTAAGGTATTATATGTATCCAGTGCATCCCCCGTCCACCAAATGAATTCTGGGGCGCAATATAGTCGCTTAATCGCTCGTAATAACGCCGAGACGAATGCGACGCTACCCGAGACGACTGTTGCGAAAAACCTCTGTAATTTCTGGTGGATGGCACCACGAACGAGTTTCATGCGTCTTGGATACGGCGTTTTTTCATTATTTACAGCAAATACACATTTCTAACTTTTTGTGATAATCCAATAAAATACAAAAATACATATTAAGATTTTCTTATATATTATTTCGTAAGCAGCTGCGTATAAAGAAAATTTAAAAAAAAACTACATTGTATTCTTGAAGTCTTCTTGACATTAAACGACTTGGCATTAACGAAACTTGGTTTACGACACACTGGTAATCCGCAAACACAACAGTACAGTTTTGACAAAGCTAAATTATTATTATTATTATATCTTTGCATAAATAATTTAGAATAATTATATACAAATAATATTAAAATAAGAGCATAAATGTATTAATATATATTTATTGTATTTATGGAAACATGTAGCCCACATCAGAAATTAACACAACATTGATTGAAGCTTTCTGTGGTCTCATCAAACATCGAAACAAACTTTAAACGAATCGACAGACATCGAAACTCGGTCGTCGAGGGACGACGCATCGAATCCCGATGCACCGTCGTTGGTTTACACTAAAATCCTTTTAACTTGGGCACTGCGTATGAGGTCGTTAACATCGCGAGAGCTCTCGACGACGCGATTAACCAAGAGGCAAGAGGAGCGCCAACTGCGGGCTCGTCTTTCTACGAACGAGCGCGGTATCGTCATCCTGCAAACAGCGTATATGCATTAAACCATGAACCCACTATCCCCGACGTCATATCCAATACACGTTGTTAGGGGGTTGCTGAAGCCGCGATACAGTACAGGGAAACGGGGAGGTGGGGACGGGGGAGAACGGTAGGTGGCTGTAGGGTGATTTCGAGGGTGGCTGCCAACCTCCCCCAGTGCGGTAATGGCATTAACCGAGCTGCAATATGATTACCGCTCTCGCAAGGTAACCTGATCACACCCGAAATCTATGGGGTGTCCGGAGAGAGAGAGAGGGAGAGGGAGAGGGGGAGGGGGAGAGAGAGAGAGAGAGAGAGAGAGAAACTTGTGCAGTGAGGAACAATGTATTGCAATACTCGCGCAACGTTACGCAACTGCGCGGCAGTTGCAGCCGACGCCGGGGTTCGTTCTCCCCCTTAATCGCGTTGCGCTTTTTGCGGCTCAGATTACCCGTGAATCATTAGATACTTGGGCCCCAGCAGAATCGAAAGCCACCACTAGCTATGGATCGTTCCTTATCTCGGCATTACGAGAGATTAGTCTCCCGTCGTTCCTATTTCTCTTAATTTTTTTTAACTATCTTTTTCTATTCAATGGAATATGCTTTTTCCATTAATTGTTAACAAATTTTGATAACATAAAGTGCTAAAAGCACTTGCTGCGATATTTTCTCGAAAGCTTAAAGAAATAAAAAAACCAATGATGGTGATTCGTAAAGATACGCATCAATGTGTCGAGAAGAAAGAAACGCATCTCGATATTAAGAATAAAGTAAACTTTTTGCGATAATTATATTTATGTAAAACTACACTAAAGAAACTATAAGCCGCTAATTAAAATAATGTATAGATTCAATGCATAGTTTAACATTTGCATCAAAATAATACAATTTACAATTTTAAAATATTGCAAAAATTTCAATAGTTACAAATGTGTTAAAAATTTTTAAGTAATGCACACGCGAGAAAGAGATGCGGAAATAAAAACCATGTTCCGTTTCTCTGATAACGTGCGTTTAATATCTTTCGAAAACAGAGAAGGTTCATCAACGCACTATATGAAAAAGAAGACTTACCGTGAGATGTTGAAAAAGCCACGCCCTGAGGATGTTCGTCGCAACTTTAGGAAAGATACCTCGTTTCTTTTGGTTTTTCTTTCCCGACGAATCGTCATCTTCCTCACCCGTACCTTCGCCGCTACCGATACTCGCGTTACTCGCGTCACCTGCAACAATAAGGAGAGAGCCAAGGTCATCACGCGGCGCCTCGGTAATTAATGGCGGCAACTCCTGATCTTTTATTGTATATTTATTTGTTGACAACAGACAAAATTGTCACATGTTTCTAAGATTATTATATTGTAACGTCATTTCCATAATAAAGCTTTTTGTATTATAATATTAATAAAATATTAGATTTTAAATCAATTTCTCTCATGATTGTTTCAAGTATGATAAATAATGAGAAATCAATTTTGGTTTACAATTAAATCGCAAGACGCTTTGCATGTCGAAGAAAAATTTTCGACGCATTTAAATCACGCTTCGATTTTCGGTCCATACCCTGGTGGGCGATAACTACCTCGACCCTAGGGCTAGTTCCCATGCATACAAACACCATTAAGCCACCCGCAATCACCCAGCCCCCTTCGACCCGGCGAACCCCGAACACACGCTTCGTTCTCGGCTCAACCACGTACCCCTGCCTCTTTTTCACCCCACCTTGCCATTACCTACGTGCATTAATTCCCCGTCATTTATCAATCTTAGCTTTTTAATTGCACAGTCACTAGGGATTCAAAACGTGGGACAATAATGAGAGATATTAAGACGCTTATGGTTATGTTCTTCAGAAGCTTTGAAGTCATATTTTCCTATTATCAAACGTGATTCGAGTAATTCATTACCGCATATCCCATAAGAAATACCTATTTTTACTATTTACTTTTTTAATTATCGTATATCATAAAACATATTACATTTTTAAATATATTGATTTTTTTAATATATTTCGATATATCATCAAAAATTAGGCACACTTTGTAATGGTAAATTTTTGTGTCGCAAAATGCATTGATTACAGAAGTTGTGATAATATGATAATGTGATGAAAATGACATTATCACTCCACTATGATGTAAGTTTAGACGTGATTATGGAATAAAATTTCGTTGGAATTCCCGTGAATGTCCCAGCGAATCAAACTCTCAGCGAACCTGAGTGCCGGAAATATGAGAGAGAGAGAGAGAGAGAGAGAGAGAGAGAGAGAGAAGGGGGAGTTCCCTTTATTCCTTCTTCTCGCAATCAGCCAGAAAGGAGAGTAGAAGGCTACTTACGCCAGCGGATTATAAATGACCAAGCCTTATCGTAGTACCCAAGGCCCGGATTCCCAAGGTTCTATCGTAACAGAGAGATCAGGGTGAGACCGAAGCTCTCAGGGGGTTCACGATGACAGGTCGCCCGGGGGCGCTGCCAACTCACCCCTCTCACTCGCCAAAGAACGGTCTCGTGCCCGAGATTAACTTTGAATTCGTTGAGCAGACCGTCGTCGGACAAGAAGGGGGCGACGGCGGGCAGGCAAAACGAAAAATTTGTCCGTCGTAAGAGCGGACGGACCGGGACGACGGGAGATCGATGGAAATCGGTGCCACGTACGACGTATTCTCGCGTGTGCCGCTTTCTTGAAACGCTCCGGGGGAGAGAAAACGAGAAAAAGCGCCTTCTACGATCCGGCGTGAAGGATATTTATCGTGTCGTAACGCGATTCATTCTGATGAACCGACAAATTCTACGAAACACAATTTTCCAATGAAATTGCCAGTTATCAATGACAATCAAGACAAAATATTACATGTCAAATATTTGTAATCGCAGTGTTTACGACAATCAATAGGCAAAAATTCTTTGGTCATCAAAAATACACAAGATATCAAACAATTGGAAAATAAATGGCAATACGGCAATAATCTTTAATAAAATCGAATTATATCACCACGGATCCATTTGATTAATTTCACAAAAATCAACCATTCAAATGATCATTTTTTTTTTCCCTCATTGACCATTCGTTTGTTTTCCGTCCGCGACGTAAGACCCATTGGTGGCGATTGTTGCGCATACGATAAAAACGACGTTAGACGTTCGCCCTCTCTTCGAACTCAGAAATGCCCGTTAATGGCGTGCCTGGAAAGCCGAAGAGGGCGGCTTGCGAGCTCATAGAACGGCGGGTGGCTAGCGAAATAACGGAATGGCTAACGGGAACGTCCCTCTGATTGCAGTTAATTTACTCGCTGAATCGAGTTAATGTAGCGTACCGGTCGTATCGTGCTGTGCCGTGCGGCACCGTACGGCGGCGACCTATCGATGTCCCAGCGAAAGAAAATGGTCTCCTCCGTCAGAGTATCTCGTTCATCGTGCTCAGCGATTCGGACCAAATCTTTTTTAATCGCACAGTAATTTCTAGCTAACAATTAATTAAATGACAAATAAATAAATAATTTTAAAACGGTTTATCGAGTTTTATTCTTCAAAAGAAGTAAAATTATAAATCATATATAGAAAAGCTTTAATTGAAATAAATTCCATATACGTGTCCAAAAAGTTTAAAAATATTGAAATTTATTGCTAGCGTACGAAAGATATCTGCAAGGCCGCGTTAAAAAAAATATCACATTACGATCGCAATAATTCATTCAAAATGTACAACGCGGTTTTCCATGACAGGTCATTAAAATCTTATTTGACTTTAGGTACTCGCCGATACACCGATGCACGTATATAGCTCAGCTGCACTGGTATTTCATGTGCGATCATCCGCCCACAAGCTGTCATCGATAATGTAATGTCGTTTCTCGTCGCAATCGAGCACACGTCATGAGATCAGAATCGTGATCGACAACCCACACCGAGTTTTACTCTGCTAAGTTCGAACGTAAACTTTGTAAATAAAATCACCCTACTTTCAAGTAACATTGTAAGCGTTTTATAATGCTTCGCTACAACTAAAATGTATTTCTCCCGTCGTTTATTTAACAGAAAATTATGACTTTTGCCATCATCATAATTGTTCTTTAATGAGTTAATAATTATTCAAATATTTGTACGATAGGCATATATATTGTGTCTTTATTGTAGAACTGATTGCACGAGGTCATATCTCGCACGCAACGATTATATATCGACAAGATTGAATACTCTTCAATCAAACTGTATGCGGTGGCGCAGAAATCTGCCAGCAAATATATATATATATATATATATATATATATATATATATACACATGACTACATTCATTCACACGTATACTCGTATGCTCTGTACGACGCGTTTACGAGGACGCTCTCGGTAGCGGACGTCAACGACGACGGCGGCAACGGGGGTAGAAGCCATATCGTCTGCGTGTTGATTTACGCGGCGTACCGCGCATTTTTACTACCACGTTATAGAGATTTAAGTGTGGCCAATTATACGTTTATGCCATTCCATTGCTCGTGCTTTCCCTCTCATTCGCGCTCCCTCCCTAGTTCTTCCAACTCCGTCCAATAACGTTTCCCGACGAATGCGCGAATGTCCGGAACGATGTGCTCGGTTTCTTTCTCTCAACCTGTCGCAGCTATACTTAGCGAAAGGAGAATGGATGAAGAAACCTCATACGTCGGCGATAATCTATTTCGAGAGAGTCAATCTCTATCGCGCACGCCATTCTCAAAATTAGAAATACGATTTCTCGCCGGAAATATATGTATATCACGATGACAGTGACAATGATCGGTCCGATTGCCGTTTTAAGCAGAAATATTAATTCGGAAGAAGAGGTAAAATATACACAATCGAATTTATAGCCATCGCTAAATTTACCGTGATCCATTATTCAAGTTTTCTTACATCAACTCGTAAATGCTAATTTATAAATGTATTATATAAAATTACGTGATTCGTTAAATTCCAAAAAGTTTAGGATTTCCAAGGAAATCGACAGACCCCGATGATCATGTTGGAAATGTCAAGTCGAGAGAACATCTTCCTCGAAAACGAGCCTGCAGCCTCTATTTAGGGTGGCCGCGCAAACTGTCGAAATAACCAGCACATATGGCTGCCGAAAATAAACTGCTTCTTATTTTCATCCCGTCGAAGCGAGGAGTCGCGCTTCTCCCTCCCCCCCCCCTCCCCTCCTCTCTTTCTCTCCTCTCTCTTCTTCCTTCTTGGTTTCTCGCCTTTTCGTTCTCGCTTTTCCTCTTCACCCTTCCTCGTCAGCGCTTCTTCTAACCACGCGGATTCGCTTCACTCACAAACTCCTCTTTACACACGACTTTAGACACGAGGACGAAAGTACGAGACCCTTCGACATTAGCGTGTAGGTAAAGAGCGCATACCTGCTGATACCAAGGCATTTATTTGTTGTCACGTCGACTATACCACACACGTAAAAAACCACGCCATTGGCTGAAGGGCGAAAAAAGGGAAAATGAAAAAAGATGGGACATCGTATACGCCTCTTCGGGTATCGGGTTTCGCGGTCACGAAAACAGTGAACCGCGATCGTAACTTTAAACTTTATGAGACGCGCGCGCGTCAAAGCGAAATTTTATAAACTACAAGATAATATCACAAAAAAGAAAACTCTATTACTCAATTAATTTCAAAAATGAAATCAGCTTGTTCAATATATAAAACAACAATATTATATCCCATCATCCTCTCGACGGTGAGGTGCCATCGAATCGTTTTATGCAGCTGAGAATCGCGGGAAAGGTCGTTGCACCAAAACAGACCGGGGGCTCTTCTGGCTCGAGTTGATCCGAGAGTATCGCAGCAGCCTCGAGACGAAGTATCCGGCGAGCACGGGACTCCTATACGAGTCTCTCTCTCTCTCTCTTCCACGATTCCCAGACTATTTTTGACGATGAAATGTGGCTCGCCGGTGTTCCCTCGGCCGCATCGTGTCGCGCACGCGAGAGGATCGTCGCGGTCGATTTCAAGGAGCGCACGTATTCGCGCATCTGCGTGACGCATACGGGAGCGCCGCTTAATCCGGGAATCTGCTTAACCGGGAGATTAATCGGCGATTGTGGGAGAGATGAGGCGCGATGGGAAACTCTCTCTCTCGGTAAACGACGGTGACGTCGTCAACGAGAGAAGATCGTTGCATCTCGGATGGTCGGTGTAAGGCGCACTTTGTGGAAGTTTGTCTTACAAATGAGCCGCGCGACGCACATCATTTAATACGTCGCGCCTTTGCGCCTATCTTGCACTGCGTGCACATTGACAGGCAATTTAGAATAAGGTTGACATTTTTCACTTATACCCGCTTTAATTTATTTATATAAAAAGGTCAATGAAACAGCTGGATTAGAACAAAGATATATTAACGCTTTCCCGCAGAACAGCAAGATTAAGTCATTCGACATGAAAAAAATCATTTTTTATCTTGGGTCTTGTTCTAAAAAAAATTATAATAAGCTCTCGTATCCATTAAAAAGTTCACAAATCATAATGCGACAGATTCATTTCGATTTATACAAGAAAAGGAAAAACATAGTGAAAAGAAATTTCAGTCTCTCGAACCTCTGTAATCCCAATGACGTGTCGGTGTATTGCGGACCGAAGAGAGAAGAGACCGAAATATCTGCCTATCGCTACGAACCGGGACAAATATGAGACGAAGGGACGAAGAAATGGTCGGAGATGTCGGAGCTATGCGGATTAACGGATGGAATGTTGGTCTGCTCTCCGCTTCTAAAAGCATCGTCTTTTCGTTTCATTCACTTCAGATATTATTATTATGATAGAGTTCGGAGTTTCAAGAATGTCGCTCAGAGATTCGTGGAACGAGAGCGGCAGTCTCAGATTTTAATTCTTATGAGAGACGAGCAAAGAATTGCAAATAACGAAAATGTTGGTATGGAAGCGATTATTATTTCATCGCTCGGCGTTGGTCATCAAGGACCGTCGATCGAGGTTTTTCCGATTTAGCTAATAAAGCGAAATTTAAACTTGTTATTAAAAATAGAATCGATAGAAAAAGAAAACATCAATTTCCTTTCGCAAAATGTTCGTATAATCATGGACTGACTCGGTCTCTTTGCCGGCGAGATTCATTTCCTTTTCGTCGACCTCCGCAAGATGCAAAGTGAGAAATACGAAACTGGGCCGAGTCGCACAAAGCTGTGGATGAGAAACTAGCGCGGGATTATAGCGATAAATAAAGTGCCAAGTAGAAAAGAAAAAGAGATCTAGACTGAGGCAAACAAAAAAAAAAAATGAGTGAATAGAGGAGTAAATATGAGCGAGTGAGCGAACGAACGAACGAACAAACGAACAAGCAAATCGTGGTGTCCGCGCGAGAGAAAAAGAACGAACGCGGTTGATTGAGACATCGGTGGAACAACTGTGACAGTTATCTGATTCATGGACATGCCGAGTATATTTTATATCGTATGACCTGTGAATACAAATCGATCGAACAGTGTGGCATGACTGTCCAGAAGAAATCATAGTACTTTCGCACGCGTACATGGTTGTATCAATTACTATGGGTATGTACTAAAAGTCGCGACACGTAACTGAAGACGACGTGTATTAGAGAGTCGAGAAGGAGAACGACGATACGATTTGGGATTCACCTCGAACGTATCTCAGCTACCGATTCCACGAGGATCCGCGACGCTTCATGATGCTCGATAACAATCTACGTGATAAATCGCCCGATTTGTATCCCTGGTTCCACAAGCATTAAATCGCGGACGCCTTTTTCGGAAGCCGACGGGGAAATCGTAAGTAGACGCTCGCCACTCGTAGGATTTATGGGGGGATGGACAGCAAAAGATAAACTGTCACGAGGATTACGGAATGCGGGAGAGACGTGGAACAGAACGTTGGAATTTTGTGCACGGCACGGATTGATACGGTGACAGGTGCTGGATGTCGTGACACCTACGCGTTATAATCTTTTTGTAACACTTCGCGTTTGTTCCGCCTACCAAACGTAGTCTCGATAAGCAATATTTCTACTACTGCAAATAAATAACCAAAATTCAATCCCCCCCCCCCTTTTTCCACTTTAATACTTTTATATACTCTCTCGTGCAATTGTATTAATCAAAATGGAGGAGAGGAAGCACCTCCTCCACCGTGGATACCGCGAGAAGCGTAGACAAATAGATAAAGCCACGATATCTCCAGGGCAACGTTGCCAACGAAGCACGTACGAAGATTGTACTAATTAATGCCACGGGACCGTGCTGCGGCTTCGGTGATGTGCTGTTACTAGCAACGGTGCTGTTACCGGTGATAATTACCGGTAGGACGTGAGGCTCCGTCTTAATTTGGTCTACCGATGGAAATTATTAACGCGCAACGTCACGCTGGATGACCGAAAATATCGTCTGATAGCAAAAGAAAGAAATTATTCTTTTTTTTTACGCTCGCTTGAATTTTCAAAATTGAAAAATAAACGAATGTGCGTCCTAACGAAAAGTAAAATTTTAGATGAGTAATAAACGCAACGTGTGAGATTACGTAATCTTTCATTTATTTATTTATCGCTATCATTACTTGCGGAAGATTCTAATAATCTATTTAGTTCCCCCTATCACGCTTGATATATTGTTCACACGCAGATATAATCATTTACAATGCAAAATTATGCAAAATTATGCGTTGTATAATAACACGCTTCTATCATCGTAATATACTACAAGCTTCTAATATCATTTAACAGATTTGAAATATTGCATCTTTTCAATTCGTTGCGGTATCGTTATCGGTTGAATTATTAAATCGTGCTCACGCGCGATCCTAATGACAAACGGATAAATCGCGTGGCCACGTGGCACTTTACAATTTCAAATCTTTCTCAAACCCAATAATATCCTCGGTTTCCTGTTGATGCGAACGACGAGCCATGCAATTAACAGATAATTCGCGCTCAAGATTCCAGAATGTCTTCGTCGTAACGCTCATGTTTACGTAAACTTCCGTACGATCTCCCTGAGCGATCGTTCGGTAAGGATGTTATCTCGTTAAAGAGGCCGCAGTTAAAATCGGTCGTTCGACCAGCTGTCGTAACCTACGGAAATAAAAGCGCTAATGGAAACGTGCCGCCGTCGGTAGATGCATCGTCGGCGTCGCGACGCGTCCCCGACGCTCGATGCGCGTCCTCGTCGTCTTCGTCTTTGTCGTCGCCGTCGTCGCCTTCGTCTCCGTCGTTGACAAGCGCGGATAGCTTTCGGGACATGTGACGAGCACGTGTCCCGACAACAAGAACATATCGGCTTTCGTCCTGGGATTAGTAAGCCGTAAGGCGGAGATCTCCTCGCCTGCGCCAGCGAACTTGACTACGGCGCCCGAGTTTTACTTTTTGTCACCGTGTGCGGCGTCCCGACGCCGTTTAAACTTCTCATCTCGTCATGCGCCGTGATGCGTTAACGCTCGTTTATTTCCACGTCTCCTACCTTTTCCTCTCGCTACTCGAACGATAATTATAACCCGATCGGAACTATTTGGTCGATGAACTCTTTCTTGGGAGGATCGGAGGAAAGAGGGGGGGGGAGGATATAATGTTCTTGCCGCGATATGTAATACAGATAAAAATATAATTATAATTATGCGATTCTGTACTTTCTGCAATTTACTTTAAATTTATTAAGATTTTATTTCAATTATTTATTATACATGTATTATCGTTCGTAAGCTATCAACGCTGCGATTGGTTGATTTGAACCCCAGCACATATAGTACGTACGTTCGTACGTATAATAAGTATATGAGACGTAAACCAATTTCCGTGGTCGAGGGTTGAGAGAAATGAGCACCGGTGGCTAGTAATGAGCCAGAAAACTGGCGACAGCTTCGCTATGCACTCTATATCCTATCCCAACGAGACGGGACTGTGATATTGCGCTATGTTTGTCCCTCGGACATACATGTATACGTACCTACACACATAGTCGCGTGCTTTAAAGTGAGTTTATGAGTATACGTGTGTGTAGTGCGCATGAAGGCCCATAACTCACGCGGCTGGCCCGCAGGCTCGTGTCTTGTTAGCGCCCCGCAGAAACCGAACGAAGATTCTCCTAACTATGATACGGTCTCCTCCAGCGATATACGCGGGATGCCGAAGGATCGCGGTAGACTTGATATGAGGAAGGAGGAAAGGATGGAAATCGACAATAGAAAGAATACAGAGATAGTGCCAAACGACCAAAGAATTCAAGAATGGAGAAGAAGAGTGGAATGGAGAACGACCATACGCCCGCTAGCGAGGAGAAAGAGAACGAGAGAGAGAGAGAGAGAGAGAGAGAGAGAAGAAATGTAAACCCTCCCTCCGATCTTCATCCTCCACCAACGCGCATAAATGCATAGCTATCTCCGGACGCATCTTCACCGGCGGAACGACCGAACGAAAAGAGCGCGTTATCGGTTACTCCGACCTGATAAATCCCCCGAAAGAATAATGAGTCGACATTATTCATGCCGGCCCGTCAGCGTCGCTCGACCAGTCCACTTCTCTCTCTTTCTTTCTCTCTTCGCCCGTCCGTTTCACCGAAGGCAACGTTTCGGCACTTCGCCATTACGAGATCCCTGAAAACGAGCGTGGGAGGGAGATCCGCTCGTGGAATCGGCCGGACGATATTAGGACAGCGCTTAGCTGGATCAACTGGAATTCGTTTGGGGCACGAACGGAGGGGTCGGGCGGGACTGGTCCGTTTGATCGATAGCGCGCTCTGACTTTTGCCTGATATCCATTCCCGGATAGCGATGATGTTAGAACGACGCGGAAGAGTTCAGCGTTCAGCGTTCAGCCCACGATTTACGCAAAAGATTTTTCAGATTCAAATTCTAAGAGGAAAGTGTGTTTCTTTAATTTTTACATAAATCTTGCTTTATGCCTTATACGTGTTTATCATCACGGTCATAACGGTGCTAAGAATAAGCAGAATAATTAGAATGACAATTATAATAATCATAAATAATAATCAAATATAACGTAAATTTAAACGAGACTCTTACATCAGCAAGAAATGCATGTGACACGATAAGAAAGTACAAGTAACTTATTCACTCGTGAATTATTACACATTCACTTATTCTTTCCCTTCATTAATGCCAGGCAATAATTATTCTTTGTTCGTATTCTTTGTTGAAACTCTCCTATTTGCACTTGTTGCAACTGGCGAATATGATCGCCGTGACCACCGTAGTTCAATTTCCGTTTTACCAAGAGAAACAATATTCGCCTTCTCCTCTCGTCCTCCGTGATGCTCCGATATTACTAGATTCAAATTGCCTACCCTCTCGCTCCGTCGCCGCCCCGAATACATCCGACACCGGCGTCTATCAGTGACGTTGAGTGACACGTTTAGCACATCCGTTTTATTACAACTTCCCCCTTTCGGCCGTGGCTCTCCCGCCAATTTGGTCGTGCTATAACACACACGTGGCGACAGATTCGGCACTTTACAATCACTGAACTATCGAGACCAAGGCGATGTTTAGTTTGGTCTATATATCATTAGAAAATACGGACAATGCGGACTTTTCGGCTCGTAGTTTGGCCCTCAGAGAAGAAACGAAAGATCCAGGACTCCCGATACGAACGATGAATTATCGTGGCAAACAGAGATTCAATTTTCCGCGAGCGTCCACGACGAAAAATCAGATTGGAGTATCTCCTCTTTCCCATATCAAACTTGAGCGCAGATATAAAAGTCGGCTGCGATATTTCATACGAGTATGTTGGCTATCGACCGCGTCGACGTAACCCGATTGCTGATAAGGCCGTGCGAACGATCGTCCACAAGTTGGAAAGAGCTTTTTATCCACGACACGCATCTAAGAAGAAACGACGACGGCGCAAAGCAGACAAACGTTTAAAGGAGCGAAGACCGGCGAAACCGGCGATTTTCTCGCTTCTTTTCGTGTTGTTTAATGCCGATTCTGACGAAACTTTACACATAATTAAAGAAATGTCTGATACGGCAGTTATCGTACACGTACCACAACAATACCATCATCAAAGTTTATGTCTTATATTTGCAAATGGTAAAAAATTTACTTTGTTTTCTTAATCAAAGTAGTGTGATGATTTTTTCCACTTCAAATATATAAAATATTAAGCCACATACAGGAAATCGTGTGGCGATCCAAACGTGACAATTGATCCAATTGTCTGTTTTCAATGGATACAGACTTGTCTGTTTCTAAGCATTCGAGATAACGACGAGTTGAAAATGCGAGGATTGGTTAAAAGCGGACTCGTATGTACATGTTCCTAGAGGATGGCGCATACGAAGTAATAAATATCGGGAAAAGAGCGAGAGAGAATTATTGTTTGGAATAAAAATCCATCAAACTTCATTTTACACATATCTAACCGTGTGTTATACAAATGTATCTTCTTTTCGATCTTTTTTTTTTTATTTCCTAAATGTGACTATCATATCAATCCAAATGTGTAAGATGAGAAATTATTTGAAAAAATGAAACCTGTCTCACTGTTCAAGCTAATAACATCTCCGAAATTAGTTGATCAAATCAAGTGAATCAAAAGCAATGTTTGCTCTTTCACAATCAGCCAAATTTCTCTTGTTCGCTTTCAACGGGATATATTTCCCGTGAGGATTGCAAAGTGCTGCGCTAAACACAGCTTCGGGTTTGAAATAGCCACAATGCGGCGATTTAACCGTCGTATATAAAATGACGGTTGGCAAAGAGAGACAAGAAACATCTTATTTACAATGTCAATTAGCGAGCCACTGTAAAAGCATCCTCGAGGGAGGATACAAGCGGTCGCTTGTAATGGCGCCTTACTTACGTTCTCGTGATCCCCAGCAGATCGGAGATCGACATAAAAGTGTTAGTCTCTGACTGTGAGAAAGGTCGACGACGCAACGACGATGGGCGCAACGATGATGCGACTCGATGCATTTTTAACGTAGCCAAAATAGCAGCAAAAATCGCAGATTTTAAATAGAGCGAGAGAAGATGAAAGAAGTTTAAAGGGAAAAAGTGAAGAAGATGTAAACAGAAATGGAGAGAAAAAGAAAAAAGCAGAAAAAGGATGGGAGGATTGAAAAAAATCAAGGAATAGACAAAACAACAACAGCTGCGATAAACAATAACGATGACAATGACTATAATTTAACTTGATATCAAATTTCAGTTCCATTATTTCTCCAATGTTCCCTTTAGAGAACTCTACTTCTGAACATTATTTATTTTTTATTAATTATAATAATTCAACGTTACAGAAATAATATTTTTACACCAAATTACTTACTTTCGATAAATGATATCATGATACGACATTCTTAAATTTTTTATAGCAACAATATAGTGAGACAAGTAAATATGACCTGGCTGTAAAGCTACGAGGGTACGTTTACAGAGCTAGAAGTTCCGAGGTCAAGCTAGCTAGAACGACCCGACAGCGGCGATATCGACAGTTGGCCGAAGTCGTAAAGCTAACCCCTTATGCCTCGCACATCGCTAGCTTATGAGAAGCTAAAACGAGAGTAAACCAGCAGACCGAACGGAAGAGTTGCGTTGCCTGATATGCAGATAGAAGAAGTAGGTGTTAGAGTATACACGAAAGACCCGTATTTCGCGTAGGCGTTCCGTTACTTTACGATTATTTTACCACCGACCGTCGTTGCTGTCGTTGCGAAGTTGTCGAGAAAAAAAAAAAGATAGAAGCGATCAAGGTAAAACGAAGAGATAAAAACGTGTAGCTTTCGGTACTGCGATATGTGACAGTCGGTCGGATTCGCAAAGAAAAGATTTACAATGTGAAGAAAACTGTATGAGCTATAAACGTAACATTTAATTTTTTAAATTTATATTACCTTATAGATAAACAACATACGTATGTAAAAAAATTAAAGTAGCAAAAAATTAAGAACATTTACTACTATATGTATATATCTAACGCGCTACAAAAAAAAAAACTAAGAAAAATAGGCCCGAAAACGAATCCTTTACCTTTTTACAAAAAAATTTTTATATGTGTCATATTTTATCAAATATAATATCATAAAATCATGTTGGTGCTAAAATATTTGATTTGTCGATTAAAATATATGAAAGAGAAATAACGCAAGATAATTTACATATATTGTTTATCAAAACAGTAAACGTAATCTCGGTTACGAGTACGATTAACATAAGTCAAGATGGGGACTGCGGCGCGTGGACAGACGATCGTACGACCTCGTAAATCAATGCATGGTCAGATTGCGCTCGTATTAACGCCAGTTTTACGGCGCACTTAGAAAGATAGATTAAGTGCGCGACCTTAGCACCGATCAACGAAACCAAATTGTCGATGATCGCGGTTAACGATTAATGCTTTTGCCCTATTAAAATTAGAATAAGATATTTAAAGCGTGACTCGGTCGACGATCAGTCGATCATCGATCCAGAACGTTGATCCTTCGCGTGTCAACATCACGTGCTGGGCACTGTTGCTGCCGCTCGGAGAAGAGAGATTATGTAAAAGATATTTTAAGGTCCGTGACCCCTGTCTCTTTCCTCATGATTAATGAAGAAGAACGAATTTATAGAGATACCGCTAGTGACGTCAAGGTCACCATGGTGTCTTAACATGGTCGCTTCGAGCACATCATTCGTTCTGGATATTACTTAAGAGCCTCTCCATTACTTGCATATCTCTAGCGCCATGTGAGATACTTTTTATAATATTTAAAGCAGATGTTCAAAAAATTAGAATGTCATAATAATAATAATAATAATAATAATAATAGATTATTTTAATGATTATTTTAATGATACTTTGATATGTTATCGATTTATTGAGCAAGAAGCGCCGTAACTCACCTATCGTCAATTTGCATCTCACACACACGCGCGCATAAACGTCCATGAACACGAAAACAACGACTACACAACACAGAACCACGACTGCAACGTCGTCGCGTATGTAAATGCGCGGAGGCACCTGCAGTGATAAATTGATTATTCCCGACCCTCCCTCTCGAGTCTCTTCCTTTTCCTACGGTGTTCTCTCGAGGCCTCTTGAGCAACGTGACTGCTCGATCGGCCTGCCTCTAGGTCGCATTATAATAAATACATAATGTCGATACTTTATATTTTACGTAGGCAAAATTTAAAGAATACCGTAAACGGCACCCTCGAGCATCGAGCCTGCAATTTCGCAAATTTCTTAAGCATCCAAAATATACGGAGAATAAAAGACGAGCCGAGAGAATATCGCCTATATTATGAAAATTGATCTAAATAGGATCGTATTAAATAATAGAATATTAATGTATATAAATTATTAAAAACCACACACACACACACGCGCGCGCGCACATTTGATCACTTACATAAATTAATTTTTCGCAAAAAAATAAATTAAAAAATTTGATCTATATCATATTTCGATCTATATTAAATATGGAAAATACTACATGTCAAACTTAACATGTTGATGAAAATCTGACATCTGCCTTTTAACTACATAGTTATTATCAACTCGGGCGGGAGAAGATACAAGACAGATCAGAATGCGAAGCGCGTGATCGTGTCATTTCGGTAACCGAGTCAATACGCTATTGAAACACTCGATGCCGAGTCGTCGAGTGCAGCTCGTAGAAGCACGCGTTGCGTGCGCGTTGCATCCGAGAAGGGAAGATTAGGGGCAGCAAGGGGAGGGGACGGGATTGCATTGTTTCTCTCACCGTGGCAATCTGTTGTCGGCCCTCTTCACTCGAGTGTCCTCGTTCTCCCTTCACTATCGCTACGCCACCAGCATCACCACCGTTACGACAACATCACTACCACTGCAACCGTCTAGTTTCATCGTCCATCGCGGCGCCCGCTACTTTCATCGAGTGCTTAGACTTTTCGATCACCCTCGAATCGACCCTTCGAGCAACGGCGCTGTGCCACCCCCTCTGCTTCTGACTGCCACCCTTCAAACACCGACAATTAGTTTCCCATTGACCTATACTACAGACCCCTCCTCGTTGATGGCATACCTCGCAAAAGAATTAAACCAGAACAACAAACAAACAAAGGCCGCTTAATTCAAGGATAGTGCTGAAAATCGGCTTCTATTTACGATAAATCTACTTCTATTGTTATCTGCTATCGCGATTAAATACAATTTAAAATTAATCACAGGTTAATTTTATGAAATTTATCGGATAATTCTGTCCATATATATATATATATATATATATATATATATATATATATATATATATTTTATCAGAACCATATCTAATTTTAATGAAATGGTTAAAAATATAATACAATACCAAGATTGGCAAATGCTCGCACGTTAATTCTTCGCAAATGTTCGATCCGAAGGAGGCCCGATCTCATTATCGAATCGTACACACGATCGGCGTTTACGACATCGACCGATGCCGATCCGTAGTCGTGTGTGTTTGACACCGCCGATACCAGGCGATACCAGTCGGAGGCACGTGTTGGTCGTGAGAGCCGGGATGTGTCATGTCCGGCAGGTAACCGAAAGCGTGTAACACACGGGATAGTCCCTGTGCGTCTCTTCTGTTTCTCTCGCCCCGTTGTAATTAAACCTCTCCGCGAGGGAAGGTCAGCGCGATTCGAATAAAAATCGTGCGGCACTAATTAACAATATCGAGATGTCGAAATCGAGTCGCAGTCGTATTTCACCAAACCGCGTTAGATCCCGTTAGATCTCGTTTGCGCCAAAGCCCATCGAAGCCTGTGATCGGCAGCGACGGAAAGGAAATGCGAAGATAACTTCTATCGTACAGATTCTTGTAACACGGGTAACTAATAGGGAAGTGAGAAACAAGCAGAGGAGATAATGGCGAGAGGTCCGCGCTGTCTGGTCCGGAATAATAATTTGTGTGCGCTTCATGTTCGATGGCGAGATGGCAAGAAGGAATGAACGAAGATTGAGAGGTTGACATCTCAATTACTCGATAAAGAAAGAACTTGTAGTTAAAAGCAAGAAAAAATAATCACGATAAACGATATATAAAAATTTTTGAATATTTCTATATACATTCTATCATCTAATATGATATAACGTATATAGTAATTCAATGATACAAATAATTCAATATTTAATCATCTATATCTTACACTACTTATCATAAATCAGTAAGAATAAATAATATAATAACAAAAACTACGTTTTTTAAGAACAAATCATATTTTATCGGTATTTTTACTATAGCTTACCGGTCAAACATGGCATCACTATTCGATAGATTCGCCTTATCGTGAAGGACATAACGTCGAATCGATATAACGAAAGATTGTACTTGTCTAAGGTCAATATTTCTGAAAGGAACTTTCTCTATAATATAATACGATATAATACGATATAAGAAATGCTACATTGTCACGAGAACTTACGATGTCTATTGTCTAACCATAAATTTTTTAAGAAAAATCGCGATGCCCTATACCGCCGTGAAAGGACTGCGTCAAACGACGTCGGCGCGAGTTACGCGGCAGAAAACAAAATGCAATTAACGACAATGGCCGCGTCTGTTCATTAGCATTTTTTTACGTGCTCGCTCGCGGCCTTTGTTCTATTTTCATTTCGTTCCATCATGGCGATCTACCGGCTCTCCTCTCTTCTACGGCCAGCCACTTCGCTTCATCGCTGGTGCGCGCTTCATCCCTTTGCCTCTTCACCTTCAGCGTCCATTGTTGTCGGCGATGGCGGTGCGCTCATTGTGCTCCGACACAATAATAATTGCGCTAATGATCGCGCTCGAAAAGTGCTTCGTAATCGGCGGGGTAGGGACCCTTTCAGACTCTTTAGCTTGTTCCTTAAAGTAACTACCAACGCGATAAAACCTCCCGCTCGATTAAAAAAAGAAAAGAAACGAAAAGAGATGAAAGAGCTATAAGTCAAAATCCGCACGTGTGTGCGCTAGATAATATGCACAGACTGGGCTAGGACGAGTAATATTATTTTTAAATTCATGCTAAATAGTCTATTACGTTTTTGTTTGAGCAAATGTAGATTAAATTGCTACAAATATCGCAATGAAAAAGAGATAATACGTACAACGGGTATAATCAAACGCGCAATTGAAATAACTGACGAAAACGAAGATCGACGTGGTCAACGTACAAAGAGATAGATACGCCCAGAAGCGATCGCCGAGAGGAGATCGAACCGAGAACGATAGAAGAAAAAGAGCCATAGATCCATTATCTCGCTTCGTTCCACGAACAGTTCTCGCGTTGGTACCTAACCACATATTAAAGGGATAATGTAAGCGTGCGCCCGCTCGCTCGCGCGTGTATGCATGAATCGTACGTACGTACCTAGAACGTGCGTTAACGTACGAAAGCGGGTAGGATTCGCCACGCGGGGCACTCTCTTCATTTCCAGGCTGTCACGAGCAGAAGAAGATTCGGCCTGCGTTTGACAGCCCCAGGGTCTGGGTTGGGTGCTGCTGCTGCTGCTGTTGCTGCTGCCGCTGCCGCTGCCGCTGCTGCCGCCGCCGCTGCCGCTGCCGTTGCCGCTGCTGCTGCTGTTGCCGCTGCTGCCGGGGCTGGGCCGTAGGTTGGGAGAATCGTGCAGGGGCACGCTGGAGGTGGAGGATACACAGTCGAGAGGATCGGCGTGAAGGGACGAGAGAGAGAAAGTTGGCGTGTGCCCATGTGCCGGTACTAGCGATTATACCATACTGCATCGTATTGCTACATCGCGAAACCATCCCCCTTCTACACTTCCCTTTTCTCTTGCACAGTTTTAACCTCGCCCTCCGGTAGGCACTCTCTTTCAGCTGTATTCATTTCTCCCACAAAAAATTGTGGAAGCAGACCGATACATAATTGAAATAGAAACTACAATACACGTTTCCTTTCTTTGGAAATATCAGCAAATATCTCATGTCTCTCTTTTCTTCTCTTTTGTAGAGAGAAAGATGCGATCGCTTTGTAGACGTTTTAATTGCTCAATTGCCTGCCCTAAGCCTGTTCAGCTTTTTTTTTTTGTATCTATTGCACAATGAATTCTTAAAAGCAAACGCTAAAATTTAATCGTACAAGAAACAAATTCCGCTGAGGCTGAATTGAATCATCAAACAGATGGAATACTCATTGAAGCGTACTGTTGCGCAAGAAGCCAGGTGCGAAGTCGTAATTACTTTGCATAGTAATGGCCTCAGCCTATCTGCATATACGAAGGTTAAAAGAAAGAACTCGCTCATCGATGGGTGTAATGCAAGATTGCCATGACTTAATTGGTACCGGAAAGAATATATTAAAAATATTATTCTAAAGAAAATTCTAAAAATATACGTAGATAATTAATAGTAATTTTATATTTTCTTCTTCTTGGAATAATGCCTTATTTTCTAAAAAATATTATAACTATTCTTTAATCGCAAACATACAAAATATACAAATTTGTATTTTTCAATTAAGTTGAATAAAAAATAAATATGTATGAAAACGTATGAAAATAGAATAGAACAGAAAATAGAATATAACATAAATACAAGCATATTGCATGTGTGCTAATACAATATGACGTATTAGATTCTCTAACCATTACGCGCATCTGCTTCAGTGAATCCTTCAAACGACTATCTGGATTTCATATTGTGAAAAATATAATAGCTTCACATTTTCGATTATACCCGTAACAAAAGCGATGTATTGAGATAATACAAGGAGTCGGAAAGGCAGAGATTAAGAAAAAAATTCGAGAAAGAGTTTAGATTGAAATTCGGAGGACCAACGAATAAGATTCCTGATGGAAACTGGAAACGCGCGTGGAACAGACGGGTTACGGGAAGGCAGATGCAATGATGGCTGCTGTTTAATATCGGTGCCGCACATGGGCGCACTCCGAGACACATTTCACTAATATTACAGCCAGCCAGCCAGCCAGCCAGCCAGCCAGCCAGCCAGCCAGCCAGCCAGCCAGCCAACCAGTCAGCCAGTCAGCCAGCCAACCAGCCAGCTAGCCAGCCAGCTAGCCAGCCAACCAGCCAACCAGCCAACCAACCAGCCAACCAGCCAGCCAACCAGCCAATCAGCCAACCAGCCAACTAGCCAACCAGTCAACCAGCCAGCTAACCAGCCAACCAACCAGCCAACCAGTCAGTCAACCAGCCAGTCAACCAGCCAGCAAGCCAGCCAGCCAGCCAGCCAAGCAGGCAGCAACCAGCAAGCGGTAGCTAACGGAGACGGCGCGCTTCCCAGCGCACGTTTTACATATCTCTCGGCACATTAATATATTCAACACATATGAATATTGCAGAGAGATCGAGAGGCACATAGGAAGAGAGATAGAGAAAGAAAAACAGAACAGAGGCAGAGAGAGAGGGACGACGAGGGAGGCACAGGTAGAGATGATGTACTCGTCAGCTAAACCATTGTGCCTATCTTGGGCTTCATGAAATCTGCAGTTCTCTCGCTTTCGCTCTTTCACTATCTCTTATCCCTGTCCCGCGTTCCCTTCGTCTCTCATTGTTCCGCGACAGAGCTTTGTGCTTTGTGCCTCTCGCAACTCTGGAACTATTTCCGTGGCTTTGAATAAGGAACTAATGAATACGAACTGTGGATGGTGGCAAGTTTATATATTCCCCTTATAGCTTTTATATATATATATATATATATATATATATATATAAAATGTGTATTACATTTATCGCATTCGTGCGCATTTCTTTTATATCCAAGCTATTTCATTTCTTTTCTCACATACGAATGTATAATTGTGAAGATAAAAAAATGATATCATAATGAATATATCTATATAGCTTTGATCTATAAAAATGTAAAAAATTAATACAGTTTATAACGCATTATTGCTATCATTAATTATTTCCATGTTTGCAATTATCAACTATTGTAACTATGAATACCTTTGTTTTTAAGAAAACATTTTTCCATTTTTATCAACCATCTTCGTTGATGTGTTTCAGCTG
This sequence comes from Pogonomyrmex barbatus, assembly GCF_055798465.1. NCBI lineage: Eukaryota > Metazoa > Arthropoda > Insecta > Hymenoptera > Formicidae > Pogonomyrmex > Pogonomyrmex barbatus. The sequence goes on along the minus strand of NW_028297114.1, from coordinate 6,676,049 downwards.
CATTGTGCAGTTTCAAGAGCAAGGTGAGACGTTTTCGAGAGGAAGGCATTTTCTGCCTCTATGGGAACCAATTACCCTCCTACCCTCTTATGAGAATGGCCGACCCTCTGGGCGATGGTCGCTGGTATGCGAAAGTCCAATGGGCGCGCGTACATTCGAGAGCCGCTGTGTACACGAGTGCACGCGTGACAACGTAACGCTACGCGTGCATGTAATATGCACGCATTTATATATATATATATATATATATATATATAAATAAACATATATACGTACGTACGACATACACACATTACGTATATGTAGTCATGTCCACTCACCACACATTTCTACACAAACGAACTTCTATACGCGTAGATATATAATATATACATGTGCACACAGATATGTACATGTGTGTCCGACTCCTTGGCAATAGAGATTGGAGAGGACAGGAAGGAGAGATGGAGAAAGACGAAAGAGCCGCGTGAGAGAATGAGAGAGAAGCAACAGTGATGGATCGTCCAATCAGTGCCGCGAGATGAAGCACGAGAGAAACGGAGCGAGCGAGGAGGCGAGACCAGAAGAGAATCTTCTCCACCTATGGCACGGTACGCGATGGACGATGAAAAAAGAGAGAGACGAAAAGCGACAGAGAGAGGGAGAGGTCATGGTCGGGTCGGTCTCCTGCTAATCGAAGAACACGAGGTGGCCCTGTGGCGGCTCCGCGCGCGAGAGAAACTTTACCTCGGCTATTCTCCTTCGCCATCACCTATCGCTGGACCAGCTATTGTGTAACTTGTTCTCGACTAGCAACGTATTCTCTTCCGTGAGGTCTATGATCGTGATCGAGCTTCCCTAATATTGTCCAATAGAGTCCCAATTATCTCATATCTTGAAATCACTTACGAAATCCGAATATTTTCTCTTTATCTTGACATTCTTATTTATTAAGAATCTAATTTATTTTATAATAATCGTTATCTTATATTATGTCGATTGTGATATGATATATTATATACCTCTTATTAAACTCAAAAATAAACTAATAAAATATTTAAAAATTAATTGTTATTAACGTACATTAATATAGTTGAGTAAACTTTAAAAAGTTTGAGCAAAACTCAGTATTCAGCTGAATTGTATCGAGTAACAAGACTACGTTTGCTCTTTCCTGGAGGCATCGTGGTATACCAAGGAATGAGACAAACGGAACTGCGGTCGAAAGGGTTGAGACCAAGGGTCGCGAGCCGCGAGGTTGAACATCGCTCAAACTATCGCGCGCAATATAGCGAAGAGATTCTTGGAGATCCGCGTTGCGGAGAAGCTTCGTCGACAAGTGTTTGCGCACGAAATATCTCACGAAAGGATCTCACAATGGCGTACTGTTATAACCATGTATAATTAAATGAATATTGGACAATCGTAAACTTTCCGTGTTTCTAACAAGTAAACGTTAATTGCTAATTATAATATATTGATAATATTTCCGAAATATGACATCGACGGGCATAAAAAGCATATATCGTATTAGCCAAAAATGTACAAAGCGTGACAACAAATGTATAACTCGAATGATATATCTAGCTACGTCGATTCTTTCATCACCTATAGACATCCGAAATGCACTGTGGGAGAGATTGAAAAATGATTTCCTAGCAACGACGTAGCACGAGCTACGCTACTGTGCGTAGAGTGGCGAAAGAGAGGAAGAGAGCAGAGAGAGGGTGGCTAACAATGGCCGCCAACCAAAACATCCGATAAATCTAACCGGCCCGGACCTCAAGCCCCGAGGGGTTTTAAACTCTCTCACCCCAAACGCCGACGCGGGCGCAACCCTTACATTACGTTACACACTCACGGAAAAGGGAGCCATGCCGTGTGCTATTGCACGGCGATACGGGGAGGGCGGCAAAGGGGTAGGTAGCGGGTGTGCACAGTACGGTGGTTCCGCGGGATGGAGACGAGGAGAAGAGAGGGACGTGATGTGCGACCCATGAAAAACCAAACCGAGAGAATTCCACCCGTTCTCCTCCTCTTTCACCTCCGTTTCTCTAGCATCCACCCCATTCCCCGTCTCGGCTAACCTCCTTCTACCAGTAAGCGTAACGAGATCCGCCGTGCGCGAGTGGTCGTGTACCGGCTCTGACGAAATTTCGACGAATTTGTTTTGCTACCGCATCCTAATTCGTTCTGTCCCACCCTATTCGAAGCTGCGGTCGAAATTCCGACTTAACAAATATGCGCTTTAAAATTACGATGGAAACGGTACCTTACTCGAAGAAACTTTCGACAATTATTAAGAATAGAAACGCTGGTCTAAAATATAAAAAGCCTTTCACTTTTAGTGGCGTTAATCTAATCGGTCATCATAACTACCGTTAACTGATTCCTCTTCTTAAGGTGATGACAAAGATTATTAGAACAAGAATCGGACTGTAAGAAATATTTTCGAGAACACAACGTATATTTAAAATAATTAGAAGAAAACACGCAATATCAACTACGATATACCGTTTTAACAGCGTTCTTACAAAATAATACAATATAATACACAAATAATATCGGAAGATGCCTCTGTCATCACGCTCGTAACAGACGAGCAAGACGGAAATATGCAGTCAGGGAAAACGCGGAGGTACGCTAATGTCGTTGTCGACGCAGAAACTCAACTCTCGCTATGTCGCCATGCAACGTATCGAGAGTTAAACGACGCTTGGAATCTCGAGATTCCTCGACAGTCGTACATAATCAAGCGCGTCTAGGATATTCCGCGCCCGAACTGAATGGCGAACTGCGTTTCCGCGTCGAAGAATGTCAATAGCTTTCAACTATGCATTTAAATGCAGATTTGATGTGTCGTTTGCTTGAAAAAATTAAGGTAATTTATAGTTAAAAATACAAAAAAAAAACAAATGCAATAATACGAGTAAAACAAGATGGATTATTTTTTCATCAATATAAATGTAAATTTAATTTACTTCCTTCAAATGAAGCAAGTGACACAGTAGAGAGCTATTTTCTAAGCACATATAGAACGCATATATTCCTTGTAATTTAGATGTTCTATATCGATCTTAAAAATATAAATCAGACTTTAGAGATTGAACTACGAAAATAAATAAAATTTTACATTACGTGATCGCTCATCGCCATCGAGTACTTTCCACACGCATCGAAATCGACTCGATGCTCCTAAAAATGGAAAATAGGATTCACGGAAGGTTGCGCAAAACGAAGGTGGAAATGAAGAAAAAAAAAAAAAAAAAAAAAAAATCTCTTTCTCTGGAGCAGCGCGTGAGCCCAAGTCCGCGCCCCACCTTTTCTTTCCAGATCGGCTCAAGAGAAGAGGCGTCCGCGCGCGACTGCTTGCTCGCTCCGTGGGCGGAAGGAAGAAGTTCAGATGAGGAGAACGAGGAGGACGAGAGGCCAGAAAGAGGGACAGACAGGTCGGCCTGAGAGAGGAACCCGTGGCTGCCATGGTTACCGTCGCATTCCCGCCTCGCCTCGTTGCCATGGAGATGGCGGCACCCTTTCCCTCACATACTCTCCTCTCTTCTCCTCTCCTCTCTTTTCGCCCTCTCGCTTTCTCTGTTCCACTCACGTGCCGACCGACACTCTCACACTCGTGAAATTCCGTCTTTCTCACTCTTGGGCGCCAATCTTCGCTCCGATGACGACGGGCGGCGTGCTCTCTCGCGCGCTCGCTTCGTTCTTCCTTCACGGAGGGTACTGCTGCTCTCTCCACGGAGAGAGGGAAGTCGAAAGAGAGGAACAGATGGAGAAGACAGCCCGCGGACGTGTACGCATGCGTGATACTTGGTCCTTCGCAATATCGAGGCTCGATGCATCTCCGGAATGGTTCGATCACTTATCAAACGCGAGTCACCCTCGCAACCTCGTAATGCACTCTCACGTGATGCTTATCTATGGTGTTCGAGAGAATCTTGATGCCTCTCAAAGAGAGTCGACACGATGTCGTTCACTATATACAAGAATGCGCACGCGTTTGATAACAAACTGAAGAAACGAAAGTCCGGAAGATATCTAGAAATTTTCTTCATAAGAAAACTTTTAATTTACTCGCTATAAATCATTTGGGGGAGAAAAAAAAAGACATCTAGAATCGCGCATTGTTCAGATCTTTCATATATTAAATATATTAACGATTCATTCAGATCAAGTTAATATTGTGACTTGCACTTTTTCTTATAACCGGATTTAATTTAGAAATGATAAACAGAGTTTCCGATGAGCTCTTAATAATTCTGTGCGATGCATAGAGTGTTATACCCGCTAATCATCGCCAAGCCGAATCATTCGCGCGCGAAATGAGCGAGGAGTAAGCACTCCGTTTCGTAAACCGCAATTCTGATTGGCCGTCGCGTCATTCGATATCAATATTTATTCAGCGTGGCGAATGCCCGAGGCTGATTAAAACTTGTTTATGCGGCCAACGATTCGCTCCTCCCATTCGAACGCACACGAAGTATACAGAAATGAAACGTATCGCATCTTTTCCCTTTGCTTTACGCATGGCACTCGTAATAAAAATGATCAAAGATTAATTCGGACAAATAAAAGTGGATTTATGCTCGATTGATATTATTATAAAACTTATAGATAAGATTGTATTTAAAATTAACATAAAAATATAGAAATCATTTTTATAGAAATCATAACACAATCGTATGCAAAATGAAATCATTAATATAGTAACTCTTCATTATTCTGGATTCTGACAATTCTGCTAGATAATTCCGCTCGATTAAAGCGCGCAAGTAATTTGTGCGAAGAACTCGACTTACCGGGACTGCCAAGGAAGACCGACGAATAAAGGACACCACGACGCCCGTCGGTCGTCGTGCGTTGCGCGTCAGGAGGCGAACTCCATTCCCTACGTGGACACCATTTGCCTGAAACATTTTTTTCTCATTAAAATTATTACCATATAATTGTAAAGAAAATAGCTAGCCACGATTTGACAATCGCTATTTGCCATCTACGCTTCAATAAGTACATTTGTACACGATAGTTACGTTAGAAATAGATATCATCGTACATTTTGTATTTCTAGGGAATTAATAAGAAAAGAAGTGTACTCATTAATCTCCAGCTAACGCTAACGCCGATGACACCCTTCAAATGAATAAAAGCAAAGAAAGCATTGGTGAGCTGGCGATTTAAGATGAAAAAAATTCTTCAATGGATTTGTTTCGAGATAAAATGTCGACGGTTACGACGTCGCAATCAAAATACTGTAAGAAAATCGTGCTGATAACACGAAATAACCTGTTCTCGTGTAAAAATAGATGTTCTCATATCGATCCCCGCACGAAAACGTTATTATGCGAGCCCCGTGGAGAAAAAGTATGCAAAAAGGGTTGATGTGGTGGAAGCAAAAGATTCGTGATTGTCGGCGTCACGACTTCGACCAAGGAGATTCTATCGTACTCTGTTCTATATATACACATACACATACGTCGTTAAAGCACTTTCATTCTTTTTTTTCATCAGGTAACATGCGACATTACCTCTATGCGATTTACTTGGCGAAGAATAATCTTACAATTATGCTGATTATAATAATTACTTAAGAGTACGGGAGACCACTTATGCTAAATTGCGTGGTATTCGCTTGACGGTTACACCAGCGTAATATTAATCAATGCCGCCACGTGAACGAAAAAAAAATATTATTTATAAAAAAATTCATATAAATGTAAAATCAACAGAACAATACTAATTTTTTTTATTTATTCTTTACATATATGGCTACACAAGAGTTGAGAGAATTTTCTATCCTCTATCCGATTTATTAAGCGGAGATGCACCACTCGCGGCTGCAGTATTGCAATTTTCCAGATGCGAAAATAGGAAAGGTATCTACTTTATTTCCAGGGAGATCCCGGCTGAATGAGGATACACGGTAAGAAAGGGTGGCGCCGGGGGGATAAGAGTAAGCCGCGGAGCGAAGTAATTTCACACAAGAGAGTAGGGTCTTGCTGGGTGAGAGGAGATCCCGCGGAGCTATAGTCTTATCTCGGAAATATAGCGGGCACATCCCCCTGCGAAAATTATATTCTTGGAAAGCAGAAAATTGCTTCGCTTCAGCCCGTTTCGTATGAACGTGCAGCAGTCCACCGATATTAAGTTCTTGTACGCTTTTGCATGCGATCAAAATGCTGTCGCTTTATCACGGATATCGATAATGTTAATTATCGAATTATCATTACTCGAGACCGAACCCTCTTTAGACTTACCGGCGGTTAATTCTAAATATCATTTTGAAACTTACTTTCAATCGGCAACACGCAATGCAAACTAATGGATTTAAAAAACGAATCCAACAATATTGATTATAGTGTACTGAGCGAGAGTATGTTTGATTCTCTTGATTTTGACGGTCACGGCACGTCCCACGTCAATTTCTGGTTAATCGAAATGACAGGGCTGCGTCGGTGATTCGAAAATAATGGTTATTCCGGTACTAGGGACTACTAGTCGGAATCACGTTAATAACAAGAGATTAATGTCCCGGCACCTGCTTGCGAGCAAATTTATCGAGATAAACTTCTCTTCGCCAACGTGTTATACAAGTAAAAGAAACGGTGTAAAATGCAATGATACATGACAAATGTACGCGTACAAATATTTAAAACGTATTGTATCGATTCGATGGGGGATATCTTGCTAGAGAGATCCCGCGTCTTTCCACGCCGCGGATAAGTGAATAAACAATATATCAGGATTATTCAAAGTCATTTGCTCGCATTGCCGCCGACCCATTACGCATCGCCAGGCTATACGTCACAGCCATTTCGAAGTCCTCGGAGGCACAGGTCCTTTGGATACCTGTAGAATCCTAGAATGGAGGTAGGGCGGATAGATGGAGATTTATAGCCGCTAGGAGACAGGGTGTAATCATACACATCGCCCCATCAACTCTGTAACTGTGATTTACCGTGGGAATTCTAAAAAGTTCTAAAGTTTCTTTACCGTATTTTGACCCGAATTCTCTGAATCTCGGTACAATGGCGATACGATTGTCATACGAGTGTAGATTCGACTCAAATCAAGGTGTTATTTATAAATGAATAATTACAAAACGCTAAAATCATTTTAGAATATATAAAATAAACTTTGTAAACAATCTCTTTTATAATAAACAAAGAGACGAGGGGAGAAAGAAATAATAGATTTGAGACAACATAAGCTAAATCAACACTTTTAAAATCTACATGATGTCGATTTTATCTCTACAGAGAGTAATTGTCGCGCATCTGACAGGTGCAAAATGTTTCTTCGGAAGAAAGATTCGTTAAGTGGCACATCGAGTGAGACGTTTGCTTTGAATGATCACCGTAGCTAAATTGCGGGTTAACTTTGGTCTAACGGGTTCGCGTGTTCGCGACAGTCATGCCACAGGGCCGAGTCATGTATCGAGCAAAGCCCTGGAGAAGTGAGTACGATCGGTGGGAGGTGGATGGACCGTAATACGACAACCACGTCATCTTCGTCTGAAACTGAATTCGTATAGCCACGCGCAACGCAAACTCCCGCTACAGCTTTATTTTTGCGTCCAACAACAGCTGACGGTTATAAATTGGAATGTAACAGTCGGACACGCGACGGACGTCATTTGTCTCTTCCCTGCGTCGACTATGATCCCTCCATGACTAATTTGTTTCGACAATGGCGAGGTTCTTTGAGCCACTTGCATCTTTTATACATCTTTCCGACAACCATTGCAGAATTGTACATGTCTAAATTTCTAAAAATCCTCACTGAATTTAAATATCGTTTTAAAAGATATATTCGGATTCTAATTATTAGAAAATTATATTTTGGCTAATCATCGATTTTCGAGTCTTCCTGATTAAGATAGAGAGATTCAAAGAGGATCTTCGACGTGTCTCTCTCTCTCTCTCTCTCTCTCTCTCTCTCCCCCCCCCTCCTTCTCTCCTCCGCTTCTGCCGCTCGCGGAGACCATAGCGGATGTTATAGATAGGATATAGGTACGTACCCAATAACCCCATCACGTCGGGGATGCTTCCTCGGTATAAATAAATCAATATAACTTGCTTCCACCCTTAGACGCCGCCCTCTTTCGCCGTAAGGAAGTGACGTATGAGGCTCGCATCTTCAAGGCGAGGGTTGAGGAGGCCACCCTGTTATTTCACAGTTAGGCTCGTCCCTCTCGCTCCCTTCAAGCTTTCTCCAACCATCTTTCTCGTCGTCTTCCACCATCTAGACCGACCTGTACGTCCCTAGTGTCGCTTCCAAACGCGCACGAGTCCCTCGGGAAGCTTTTGTCCTCGAGCTGTAAGCGACTTCCTGACAGGCCAAGTTTGCACCTGCTCTCCTTTTGGCTCGTTCATGTCTTTCTCTCTCTATCTCTCTTTCTTCCTCCATACGCCCTCGACGCCACCTCTTTCACTCGTTATTTCGCGTAGTGGCTCTTTCTTTCTCTCTCACTTCCTCCCCTCCGCGAGATCCGCCTAACCTTACATCGCTCCATACTATCACCACACCATCACCACCCACCAACCTTACCGGCGCGTAATTTATTCGGTATGGGTATCCTCTCTCTCTCTCTCTCTCTTCGGCCGAAGGTAATCCGTAGATCAGCGGGCCGGATAAACCGGGCGTGTCGTTATATACGTTCGTCGAAATTATTTTCGAATAATCCTCGCCGTCGACACCTCAAGCTCACTTATCTTAATTAAAATTACCCTCGCCTCGCGGATCGAGGCGAATCGGATGTTTGCGCGATTTACGGTAATATTGTCGACGGTAAATCGATTCGTTTAAGTGATAAAATTTATGCCCTGCTTTCCATAAAGATGCAAGAAGATTATTCATTATAAAGATGTTTTCACGTGTGAAATTAAAGTAAGTTTTTTAATTCATTCTTCGAGCATCAATGTTTTTAAAATATATTAAAATTTCTATCCTCTAAGTTTCTGCAAATAAAAGCGTATAAAAGCAAAGCAAATCGAAGTTAAATATATAGATATATATAAAGGAACAATTGCGCTTTTTTCGATTGAAATCTAATCGTACGATAAACGATAACGTTCCAAGATTGAGTGGCGTCATGACGCCATTCCTATTTTCCATTTGCGAGCAGAAATACCGTCTTTCTTCGGTAACTAGAGGGCGACGGGCGGAGGTCCACGGAGGTTCGCAGATGTCGGAGATGCCGAGTGATTAATGACGCCCGATAGACGTAATTTGTTGCGGCTTGCAAACTCGCCGTCTCTCGGTGCGTCTTTCAAATTCAAATTATTGATAAACAGGATGCTGTTTGTAACAGCCGGTACGGGACGATTCCACTAAGTCGGACGACTTCACTAAGCGCAAGCGGTATAGTAATTAATTTCAAACAGCACGTTACATGATTTTCGTTATCTCGAAACGTTGTATCTCGTCTTTTAATTGTACAGAAAATTCTTGCGCATCTAGCGGAAAGAGAAAGTTGTAACATACGCGTGATAACACGTAGCACTTAAGAATTATATTACTCATAAAATCATGCAGACATATTGAACAAAATGAACCACTGAACCTGGCCCTTATCGCAATGGATATAACTACTCCAGTTTCACAAATAATAATATCTATCCTTGTTTATTCGTCAGCACGATTACCATCGGAATGCAAGCAAAAGATTATACAAACACGTCAGATGGAAATACAATAAGATTATATCGGTATTATTTAACTTGAGAAAAGAGAGAATGATTCTCTTATTAACTAAAATAAAAGCAAAGTGATATGGCAGTCATTTTAATAGTCGTGGAGCCGAGTGTATTTTTCCGTTTCGCGCTCGCAAATCGACGCCATCGTTTTGGCGCCACACACACACACAGATGCGCGATTAGCATTAAATACGTAATAGCAAGAAACGGTATAATGAAAACGGTCGAAGGCTCCGCTCCGGTCAAGCAACGATAAGATCGAACAAAGGTGTTAACGTAACTCAACGACGACAGCTGAGAGCACCAAGCTTATGCACACCACGCTATCCGCTGTCGCGCCTTCTTCCGCGAGTTCACTTCCTCTATAAAATGCAACTTTACAATTAACACTCTTTCGTTCCACGACAGTCAAATTTACGCTGGCACTTAGCGCGTAAAATGGCGATTACGGCACCTTTTGCTCGGCACATTTTAGGCTCTTATCGTGCGATATCGAGCATACATACATACATACATACATACATATACATATGTACGTACACATACAAGTACGAACGAGAGTTAATACAACAACAAAGTCTGAAATTAATTATTTTTACATGACAAAAGTATAAAAAAGTGTTTAAAAAAAAAAATACTTATTTTTCTTATTCTATAATATGTATGTAAGTTTAAAGAAATCGTAGCAAACAAATTATCAAACTTCTCGACTTCGATACATCTAGTTCAATTTTTTATCTTTATATCTGGACTTATTATTAAATTTCTGTTTCCATATAAAAGTAAATTAAAAATTTTTAAATGTACAACAAGAATATTTCAATTAACCGAGTCGATACTCGCCGATTACCATTTCGACGCGTCGACTAACGGCATCGCGCTCTCGCTTGCCCGCGCCGATTAATAATGCGATAAAAATCGCTATTGATCTCATGGCGCTTGTGCTTGCATTAATATCGTAAATCAACCACTTAATCTCTGGAAGAGTGAAATCGATGCGAATAATATTTTGCCTCGCCGCGGATCTCACAGTCACGAAATCACTAGTCACCTTTATCCTGGATCTAGGATTTCGTTGCAGAAACTACATTATTACAAGGGACTGGCATTTAATCTCAAAATTCTTTATATCCCGATGCGCACGTATCGTTATCGTAGTAAATTCAGGTGCAATCATCACGGAGAGATGCTCGTTTAATCAGAAAGGTTTTTTTGCGCCACGATTTATCTTCCCGAAATTGCAGCTGCAGTTGGCACCTGATGTCCACACGAGGATATAATTAGATTAATAGCGCTGCGCGCAGAGTTTGGAGCCCGCAATGGAGATACGCACGCGGAGATGGTACGAGATGGACAGTTGGACAAGCGCGAGTCCAGCTCAACTGTACGCGGTGGACGGTTAGAAATCATGGCGAGTAACGTCACCACTCGTGACTTGTGACACGCGCCAGTTTAATTAGCGCTACAATGTCGAATCTGCGTGTATGTGTGCGCACCAGAAGATGGAAACCGAGAGAAGGGCGAGGGTCGGCGCGGTGAGGGCGCCGCGTGCTCTGTTTCCCGGTCGCGAAACCTCCTCTCCTTCTGGCATTCTGCCTGCCAACTTCCGACCTGCTCCCGATACCTCAGGACCCAGGACCACGTTCTCCGAATTACCGCAGCTCTGTAACGCTGCGTTGCACTTAGCGTAAATTCACGGCGGACCGACGGCGCTTGACGGCGCTTCTTTTCTTCCTAACCTCCTTACTTCTCTTTCTGTTTCCTTTTACTCCAATTCTCGTCGTTTATTATAAAACGATCGGCTATAAGTACATCGATCGAAATATTTCAAGTCCGAGAATAACGATAGATAAAAATCTAATCGAGAATAGTAGTAAAAACATTAATAATGTTTCAAGGTCGGCAAGGATGAGAAGTATCGATATATTTAACACTTTATACATAAAATTTAAATAAATTAATAGGAATTTCAACGTTCAAAAACGGCGATCATAAGATCTCGATTATATTCGATCTTTTCCGTTTCACATTTTACGTATTCGTCTGACATTTCTTTTCTGAACATACGGTGAACCTACGCATTACGTTAACGTTTACGCATATTAGGAAGATAGAAAATCCGTACGGAAGAGAAGACGATATAAATGGGGGACGATAAATAAAGTCGGAATATCGAAATGACGACTCTTGCACGCACTTCTCTCTTTTTCTTTCTTCCACCGCGTGCACCTCGTGAGGTGCGTGAGTTGCGTGAACGCGTGTGCGTGCTGCGGGTACGTGTCGCAGGACCCAACCACGATACACGAGACCGAGATAGGAGAGATTTAAAATGTTGCGGCAGGTCGGAAGGACTAAATGATGATAAACTATCTCAGCAGCCCCGGTAGGCTGACCCTGCACGACGACTTGAATTACGACCATAAAACAAAACTACCCGATGCCAGGCGTGCTCGACGAAATGAAAGACGTATTCGTACCAATCTGTCCGAGAGCAAAGCGCCGAAATGCGTAATCACGTGCCGAGTAATCTCGTCTCTCTTTTGAACTTTTTTACGCAACTGATAATTATAAGCCACGTTCTTATATAGTATATACAAGAAATGTGCGTTAATACATCATTCAACGTACTTCTCGCGTTTCGAAGCATTTTCTCGATCACTATCGATATCTCACAAGACAGATCATAAGTTTGATAAACTTAAAGTTTCCACTGCCGTCACGATACGTTTTACTGAACAAGATCGAAATACGATTTGACATATTACAATACGAAACAAAAACGAGAAAGTAGAACAAAAAAAAAGTATAAAAATGTTCAATATAGTAAACGTGAACGTTTATATATAGAGATCTTAATGCGATTTGAAATATACCACGGATTGTGAAATATACCACGGAGGTGGACCGAAGAAACAACGCATAAATCTGACACCAGTTAATATCCACACGAAGTTGAAACTCGCGCAGTTAAAATCCACCGTTCATTCTGCCCGGTTATACAAAGATGCTTTTCTAAACACGCGAGATTCCCGCGTCGTAAAATTGCGGACCCAACGATCGCGGTCACTCACAATTCTCCCTATGAAGCTACTTGGAAGCTGCGAATTTCGTTCGCGTCCGTTTTGCACCCTCTTCCGCGCTCTCGTCCCAATCTCACCTCCCCGCCATGCAACCGGGATTATTAATTCCCTCGTTAAAATCCGACCCGCGGCGTCGCCACGGTTTGTTATTTACGAACGAAAATTGTAAATACGAGCGGGCGGCGCGCGTATCGACGCGCGACCACTCCCGCGGCCGCGGGCAATTAATAATCGCATCGGAGCTAATTAAATCCGGAAAACATGCAAATGCACTGTTTATATTTCAAAGCGACGACCGATCGTGTGCAACGACGTACCCAATAGGAGGGAGCGGAGGGGCGGCATTCGGCATTGGAAAGAGCGAGGAACCGCCCAGGGGATTCCAATTATATATCGTCGATAAAAATACATAAAACCCGATCGTGCTCTATTAATTACTGTTTTACGACCGCGCGCTGCGTATTAATGCAAGTATGCCGCAGAAATCGAAATCCCGGTGGGTACCAATCGATACGCGGGATCGATCGAAAAACATAGTATTCGCGTAATCATCCCTAGCCTATATATTTCACTTCAAGGATTGCCTCCTAGGATTGCCGAAAAACCCAAAGACATAAGCGAGATTTAATGAAAAACTTGTAAATTGCAAGTTATGCTATAAGTATAATTTGAAATTATTGAAAAATAATCTATCTGCGTAAAAGATTACCTGTCACATAGATCGCGCGCGAATTCTCCAACGACGCACCACCCGCGTTCAAGCACGCCTTTTACTCGTGCTGCCAGCTAACGAACAACAAGGAAAGCGTTAGTGGTACTGTCGGCAGCGGCTCGGTCGCGCCGCTCGGTGTCGTTTTCGCGAATCATCATTCGCTCGTTTCTGTTTACCTCACACGTCTTTGTCCCGCTCCTTCGGACGATACGCGATGATTCAACTATGCGGCTGATGCACTTTTGTGGATGATCTACGCGTGGCGGCATCGACGCGTTAATACGAGAGAGAAGAAGGATGCGCCAGATGAGAGAGAAGAGGAGGACAATGCGATCGAGACAATTGAGTAAGTGAGAGAGAAAGATATGATCGAGAGGAAAAAAAAAGAGAGGATCACGGCGCTGACCCCGGCGCGCGAATGTTTCTTTCCTCCCTTTTTTCCTCATGGAGTAATTACGTCGTTAAGCGCGAGGCAATTAAGACGCAAGAAATCGAGCAACAATCACATTTACGGGGCTGCCGTTTCGCTACGGTGTATTGATCCACGACGGTGGCCGTGGGCAGGGATAGGAAAGAGAGGAAAGAGAGGAAAGAGAGCCAGCCTGTCGGTCGAGCGAAACGGAAAGAGAAAGGGAAGGTAGAGGCGAGGAGGAGCCGGACACAAAAAGAGCGCCGACGTTTTGTTGGAATCGAAGTGCCGCGCGCCGTGCCGCGAAGCCGGGATTTTTCCGGCCGGTGTGCCGGAGTCGAAGGGCCGCCGCCGCCGCCGCCGCCGCGTTCGACAAAACCGAACGTATAACTGCCTCGGCAACGCGGAAGTCGACGCAGCCTCGACATTGACGATCGAAATCAAAATTTATGCTTCGCGCGCTTAACTCTAGCGAGATTCGATCATAATATCGATTAAGAGACCATCTATCATGCGGAACATTGAAAAATCTAATTGCAACTTCCTTCATTCGATAACAAGAGATTAATGGGCAGCTTAGTAGGTCAATGAATTAATCATTATATACGTACTTGTGATTACTTCATTGTGAAATAAAAGTGACTCGTTATTAATAACAGACGAATATAATATAACGGATGTCCGTGTAGTAGAATTTCGCGAAGAACATTCTTTGAAATCACGTTTCGTCCAAATGAATTTCTCTTTCGGTGTGATATCGAGCGTCTAAATTAATTTATGCGTCGCGAGTTGTTAAAAATGCTCAAGACACAAAGGCATACCGACAACACAATTATAAGATTTACCATCGTTGACAAATTTGTTTCGCATTTTACGACGATACGCTTCAGTGATACGTACTCAGTTTTACTACTCGAATATATAACTCAAGTGCCACTCGCATTAACGATCCTCGTAGAATGTATTCAAATCTATTCATCGAATGATATTTTTATACATATATCTGTCTTGTTCACACGCACCTCAAATGTTGCTTAATAAATGTATTATGCTAGCATATATTTACACCCGTCACAAATAAATGCAAAGTTGTGTGACAAGTAATAGCAATCTAAAATACGTACAATTTAAAATGATGCTAATGATTTATAAATGCAGTTCGAACGTGCGATATAATAATAATAATGATTTTACGGCGATACTTTAATTTAATTAGGATATAAGTATCTATCAAATCGTTTGTCGCGCGTTGAATTATGTATGAAAGAATGCGCTAATCATTTCTGCTAGAATGAGACAATCGATCGTTTAATGAAAATGCGCCTCTATGAATTCACCCTGCGTTACACGACAAGATCGAATTTATGCGGCAACTGTGCTAAGAGAAGCATAACTACACGAGCGGAATTACTTTACATTAATTTTATCACGAGCTACGATAAAGGCTGAAATATATTACGTTGGCCACTTGCTCCGCGATCATCTCCCCGCATCTAAGTGCGAAACGCGTTCGTTATCCCCTTAAATACGGATGTAAAACTGCAGAATACCCACGCAGATGGTGAAATTTATCCCGCATATAGCGACTCGACAGATCCCCCGATGAGCACAACGATTTTTAACGAGCGGTAACGAGTTTCTTTTCCCGCGCGCCCAGATAAAGGAAGGAGAGCGTGTGTTGTTTATTCCACATGACGTGTAACGTACGAGAATAGCAAGGATTCTTGTCGATCGCGTTTATCTACGCTGTTGATCGTGACCCGCCGGAACCGTGGGGCTCGATCATTCTCCGTCCATAATATGATTTGACGAGTACTAACTCAAGCTTCTTAATGACTCTTACACCGTCTTACACTTCCGTTGCGAAATTCACTCCTTGCGCACTCGCTCTTTTACATTAACTCGCTCAAACAATATAAAGTATGCTCCCTAATAAAGATATAAGAACTGCATTTTCCCATACTTTTCATCGACATTCAACTTCCTGTCGGTGAGACGATAATTTACCGAATTGTTTTTAAATTCCATTGCGAATCATAACGCATTCAAAAAGATATAGGAAGGCAGATGTACGAAAATAAGAAAATGGGAAAATGTAGGGAAAGAAGCAACGAGAAGAGAGGATGGAGAAAGTTGGCGGCAGCCATGGCGTCAGCTGTTTTGTCTCGGGGGTGTGTACCCGTCGTTTATGTCGTTTCACTCCGGAAACTCCTGTTCCGGCATTCTGTGCCGATACAATATGCTTTTCCGTCTTTCGCGTAAGCTTAACGCGAAAAGAGAGAATGATTAAAGATAAGCAGCATCGAAAAACGGAGATTTCTCCGTGCCAGATGATAAAAAATATAACATTCGAGATACTACTGGATGTCTCCTATAGGCAGTTCATAAATTTTCCCGGAAATTGGCGGAATCAACGACGGTGAAATTCTGTAATTTACGATTCCCATTGCCAAGATAATTTGAATAATGCTAGTTTAAAGCACAGCAACAATGAGGCGTACCGTAACACATAACTGTTTCACCCTCTGCCGATGCGCAGATAAGTCAGAGGCGTGTCTCGCGAAACGCGTGCACAAACCTGTCATACGAGCGATACACTACGTTAAGTCGCACGATGATTATCAGCGACTAGCGCGACAGGTGCGCGTCGATAATGCCATCGACAATAATTGCGAATCGTAGTCGACGCGGCCGTCCCCGACGCGTCCAGATCCAGATTCGCATAATACATCGGAGTGATGCTTCCGCTACGCGGCAGCGACGACGACCGATTCCGATCAGGGAAGCGACTCTGTGATTTCCTAAAGAATCGTTAAGATAAAAATGTAATGAAGAATCAAATCGATGCAATGGATCTTACGAAAAACTAAATTTTGTTAAAAGAAATCTCAAAAAGAAAGAAATTCTTTTATAAAACAACTTTAATAAATCAAAAAAGTTTTCAAGAAAATAAAAAAAATTCTACATATGAATGAGAAAATATAAATTTGGAACATACATATGAATGAGAAAATATAAATTTGGAACATACGAGAATATACGTAGGAAGTCGAAAATTGGACGAAATCATGTGTCATTCGAAAGATTCATGGGTCGAGAATTCGTAATTGCTTCCAAAGTCAGCCGAGCTATATTTCGATGCCACATCGACACGATAAAAGTTTCACGGTCATAGAATGACATTTATTATTTTCGTCCCCTTAAGACGGCTAAAATCGTTTTCCGATAAGCACTAAAGATGAATGAGTAAAATTATTTCATACGATCTTTCATTCAAATTGTGTTTTTTTTCACAACTATAATATTAATATAAAAAAATTAAATTATCTAAATATAATTATACACGTACATAAATAATATATCGATATAAATTCTGAAGTTTCACTGATCTTCTCAATTACAATTATGATAAAACGTGTCTAGAAAATAAAATTAATAAATTTTAATTGAAATATATATTACTTTTACATCTGTTGATTATATTTATTGGTGCAGAAAACGGTTGTTAAAATGTATACTATTGTTATAATGCACACTATTTAAATTATTAAATAAAAAAGAATTCTGTATTAAACGTAGCATAAATCATGGAGATCGAGAGAAGGATGAAGGAAATTGCCGTGAATTGTGAATTGTACCCCCTCGGATTTTCTCGTTACGGTGTAGCGTTACGGATTTAAACCACCAAATGGACGATCGGCGCGAGAATCTTCGGTGGACCACATAATCCGGATCACGATTAAAACGTGAAAATAACGTCGTTACGTCGGGAATGGTGAATCGTCCTCGACGCCGGCGTCCTGCCGGAGAGAATCACGGTCGAGCACGAGGGGTGGAGACGAATGCGGGGTGCTTGAAGAGGGGCAACAAGCAGCCAGGATAACAGTAACGACGTCGACAGGGTTGGCGCGGAGGGTAACTCCCGTCGGAGTCTCCTCCGGCGGCGAAGAGGGATGGAAACGGGAATACGATTGGTTTGTGAGGGTCGCCATTCACGGGGGTCGCCAGTGCCGTTTGGAGTCTGCGCTCTTCCTTGATCCCGAGAGAAGCGTTTCGCTCGTTTCGCAGAGAGAAACGAGAGGAGGACATAGGGAGGTAAAGGACGTGGAAGATCCTTTCCGCCGAAGGCCACACAGAGAGAATACCGGGGAAGAGAGAGACGGAGAACACCGTCGGCCGACCAACCGGCGCGGCTTGACGGACGTCGCGACGCCCTACGTTACCTTTATCGCCGACGCCCTTCCCCATCTCTCTCCTCTCTCGGCCTCTCGCGCTTCACTCCTCCTAAATGGGAAAAAGAAACGATCCCGCAGTTTTTACGTCTTCTATAGACGCCGGATCGCAAGCTACTTCTCCTTCTTTCACTTTCGACATCGCCAAATACGAGTCTGGAGATGTACTTTTTCGTCTAAAACGGCCATCTCGATGAAAGAAAGTACCATTCTTCCTTATTTCTCCGAAATTATACAAAGATATATATCCTTCCTCTTGTGACAATTTTTTTTGTACGACAAGATAATTGTCTATATTATCTGTATTGCAATTATCTAATTTCCTATACCATAATCGTTAGACAAAAATCATTCTCTAATATTTGAAACAAGACGCGTCGATTAACATTATCATTCGATTGAATTTTTCTTATTTTCATTCGTAAACATATAATAACGAGTTAGACGATACGTAAAAGCTTCTGGTAGGTCAGCATCTTGGCATAGGGTCAATGGTATGACGGTACACTTAAGACGTTATTTACGACGTCGTTTCGCTGCTAATGTTTCGATTGAGGCAGGTCGGGTGCCTGTCCGATCTGTTTATGACGAAGACAAAAATTCCACAAAGGATTAAGATATCGCTACGATCCAACAAGCAGGAAAAACGGAAATGCCGAGTGAAAGAAAATGCACGGTGTAACCGGATCCAGCGCCATATGGAAAAGCACTCTGCAGAGGTTCGCATTGATTCTTAAAAATGTATAGGTGCCACATAGTATATTTCTGAAAATGTCACAATAACATTTTTCATACATATTCTATGCTTATTTTCCGCTCAACGAAGTTGACATTCTGTAACGTTACAAGATAAAAATATTGCGGAAATACTTTGTATAGATATTTAATTTTAAAAACGTTCAAATTGACAAAAAGCAATCCGTTACGGTTTGGGAATATTTTACATATTTTTTTTCGTCACAAAGATGCAGTTAAAAATTCTTTGTAAATTTTTTAAAGAGATTAGCTTTAGTATTGTAAAAAAAAGAGGGCGGATTACCGAGCCATCAAAGATTCAGACAATGTTCAAAACAAACAACGCAATTATTATAGTTATGTTATGAACATACGTTGTATAATGAATTATTTGATAATGTTTATCTGCTTTCTTTTAGATTTTCTCTATCGTAAAGATTACAATAGGAAGTTTTAAATGAATGAAAATCTGATTGCAGAAAAGAAAGTATCTGCCATTCGCGTTAGTAATTACGCGAGTAATGAGTAATAATGCAAGCTCATTGATGGTTTTAATATAGCTCTCGCTTTTTTCCGCGTGTGGACCGAGTTCCAATTTTAATTTTTTATTGCGCGTCGCCATTAGTCGCATTTTCCTGGCATCAACCGCGCTTTATTGGCGCATCTACCGTTCTTTACACCACCAAGTGCACAATGCGGCGCCGATTACCTGGATTATTTACCACTGCCGGGAAAAGTTCCATAACGGAGTCGCGTCAATAATGTAAATTCGATGGCGCATCCAACAATAAGCGCAGCGCGAACGCAAAAGTTTGTGGTGTTGGTAGATACGAAGCGTCGCGGTACCGCAATGAGTGACAGTTGTGACAAAGTTATGTCTCTTTAACCGTATTACATCGGTAGTACGGCGTCGCTCTGGTTATTCTGAATAAATCGCGCGCTAGCCTAGATATCTAGATACTTTATTGTCATTTTACCTTGACATCACAGTCGAGTTTACGACTTTAAGCATATTATCGTCAGTATTCAGTGACGTAGTAGACTTTTAAATTGTTCACATCTTTCCGCACAAAGCGATAAGAAATGATAATTCACAGACTAGTATTCGGAGCCCTTTTACAAGTAACAATCATGTTCCCCTCTCGGTTTAATTGTCGAGATATATTAGTTACTTTATCTTATTGTATCATCATAATAAATAAATACATATTTTTTATTACATAAATTTTTTCAAGTATTTAAAAGAAACTGACTTCTACAGTGGCAGAGAGATATCGATATTTGTCTAATTATAAGATAGAACACGCGACTGGGCGCGAATGGTACAAAATAAATTCGCAGATCGAGACACTCTTCGCCGTCGTAGCGTATCGAACCATGCGACGTTTCAGCTGTCTGAAAAAGCCACGTAGATGCGTACAAATACGGGTTCATTAAGCACTCATCGGGTGCGAGGTAAAAAAAAACGTCGGTGTTCGACGACGCGACACAGACGCGATGCGACGCGACGCAACGATATATATCGAGGAACGCGTAGCGAAGCATTACGCCCGCTAAAAACGTGATTCACGATATTATTCCGCCCCGCAAAATATCTCTATTCGGTTCGGCAGCGATGAAAGAGAAAAAACAAGAAGTTGGGAACAGAAGAACAGAGAGTAGATGAAGAAATGAGAGAGACGGGTGCGCACGCTCCATGGCACGACGTCACGGCATCGGCATCGGCATCGGCATCGGCATCGGCACCGGCCTCTATACCGACGTTGCATTGGCGGCACGGCGCAACAATGCGCCGAGAGTGAACGGTAGAGATAGATAGATAGATACCCGATTAATTCCCATTGAATGTCTTTATTGTATTTAATGCCCCGTGCGCGCGGCGGGCCCGCGCGCGAGCAACGCTCGAGCGAGGAAGAGAGAAAGAACGGAGGGAGACAAAGCGATAAGAGAAAGGTTGCGC
Source organism: Pogonomyrmex barbatus (assembly GCF_055798465.1). NCBI lineage: Eukaryota > Metazoa > Arthropoda > Insecta > Hymenoptera > Formicidae > Pogonomyrmex > Pogonomyrmex barbatus. The sequence goes on along the minus strand of NW_028297114.1, from coordinate 6,655,238 downwards.
CTCGCTTGTTTCGCGCAGTCGGCTGCCTTCTAGAGTATATCGGTGTACGTAGAGGCAAATATGGTACCGGCTGCGTCTCAACACAAATGCATGTTGCGAACGCGTGCGTTGTGTCGACTACATCGCTGCGGCCGCACAAATACATACAGATGATCGTTAAAAGTATGGAGAGAGTACTGTCGGGGAACTCGCCGGAGTTACATGTATATTTATAATATAATCGTCGATACCGATCTCTCCGTCGTGGAGGAATGAGAAAAAACCCGGTACCAAGGCCGAGGGGACCAGAGCGGCACTATGACAGATAGCACAGGCGTAACACACGACGCTTTTCTTTCGCGAGCAACGCGCTCAAACGACCGTAAAACTCGCTTCCTTATCCTTCTCCCTTCGTTGGGTGCGTAGTTTTTCCTAATGAACATCGGTCTAGGTGTCAAGCGGCGGTTTCCGCCGCGAATTCCGTTTCTAAACGCACACGTCAGACCTGTCGGATCGAGCGATGCGTTAATTACTCGTCGCACGGTTCGTGTTCGTACTGTTGGCTGGCGAGTTGTTACGAATCGCGTGATTCCACGCTGCTTGCCGTTATGGAAGTAGTAGCGTTATAATACATAAGAGATTTGGAACGGCTCTTCGCAACATCAATCTACAACACAAACCTCGCTTTCCTAAAATATATCGTATACGTGATATCATTAGACAGAGATCATTGCATTATTAGAAGCATTATTATTGACCTATTATTAAGTACAAGACATGTAATCATATATATATATATATTTAAATTATAGCTAAATATAATAAAAGATTGTTTAATACAATAACAAATGAGAATTTAACAAATATTTAGAAAAAAATTGATAACTTTTTTAAAATTTTGTTAATTATTTTGTTAATAAAAAATTATATTATTTTATATCTAATTCAAAAAATAAAAAAATAAAATCTTTATAAGATGCATAATGTCTTTTTTTTCTCTGTCATAACGAAATAACTTTACCATTATATAGTCAATTAATCGTAATAAATGTCAAATAATTCCTAAGAAGGAAGTCATCGAAAATAAACATATCAGAAAAAATTTTAATTACTTACGAAATGAATAAACAGTGTGTTGAGTAAGACGATCGATGGGGCACTTTTAAGCGAAAAATCGTATACGATGGAAACGTGGTGGATATACAATAAAAATTTGGAACCTTTTAGCCATTACCGTTGCCCGTCAAGAGCAGACAAATTTGGGGAATTTGCGAGACGAACGACGAACTGCCGGGCAATTTCGCGTCCGCGTATGGACGGACGCAAGGGCTGTTTTCGGACCTATATAGATCTCAGCTTCGAGAGAACGAGAGAGAGAGAGAGAGAGAGAGAGAGAGAGAGAGAGAGAGATATGAACGGAGTTCAGGGTCGAGGCATACAGGTGGTCCATAACATAACAGTCACTGCGTTTTATCCGGCAGTAAACTGGCGGCAGGCGCACTCCGGTTCTATGATTTAATACCCCAAACCCTTCCCTCCTTTCTGCCCGTCCACCCTTGTGCACCCCCTTACGACCGCCCCTCTTCGGTCGACTACCCTCTCCTCCCGGATACGCCAGCACCCTGCCCCTCTCGATCCCCTGATTCTGCCCTCTCGACATTGCATCCGCGTGCTTGCACTAACCCAGTGCCGCGGAATGGCATTATCAGTCGGATGCTTCTATGACTGCATGCGAGTTAAATGGCATCGCGGCGGGAAGCCCGAAGGACACCCTAATTTCGTTGATCTGTCACCAAGAGAAAGCATATTCGTGCATATTCGTGGAATTGATACGAAATAAATCACATCTTAATCAAGACAAAAAATTGAATATTTTATTTCAAAGCACCATTAAAAAGACGTAATTGACAAAATAATTTTGTTTTAAAAAATAAGAATAAATTTAATTAATTTTTTATTTACACAAGAAATATAATATATGATAGAGTTGCAGCATTTTTTTCTTAAACGATTAACCGTAAAAGCACTTACTATTTAAAAATTGAGTTTCTTCTTGCTGCCACAAATCTATCGAGTCTATCCACTGTATCACATTACGGATATTTAGATATTCTGACAGATCATACTCTATCGATAGTCAGTATTTATAATAAATTACGACATACTCGCATCGTCCGATTTAATTAATCTATTAATCTCACGCGTGGGCCTAACAAAAATCAATTTCTTTTTGATCGATAAATCAAGTTGGAGAACTGGAGATTCCAGTTTCGCTCATGATTCTAAACTAATGCGATATCTTTCCTATCGACAATTCACCTGTTTTGTTCACGCCTGTATATTACAGACACAAGCACATCAGAGACATTTTGCAGTGGGTAAGCCGCATAACTCGAAGCTCGACCACCGCAGAGGCTCCGTAACTCTGTTAATTCATATCCGGAAAGTTGCTCGCGATGAGGGTGGAAATGGTGGAGAGAGGAGGGTGGCGGAGCGGTTCAGGGGGTCGGAGATGGGCGGAAGACGAGGCGGTACGAGAGGGGTCGCAGATGGTGGGTGGTTGGGCCAACTGGATGGGCAGAAAGAGAGAAAGAGAGGGCTGGCTCAGCCGGCACGGTCGCTCGGGGGTGGACGAAGTTAGAGGAAAGGGGCGTGGGGGTTGGTTTCCTTGCCTGGCATCGAGGAATCGATACGCCGCTGGGAACCTAGCGCCACCAACGCCTCCGACGCCCTACGTCATTGCACCCCAACGACCGAACCCACCCCCGGTTCGCCCCGTTTCGCTCCTCTATAGCTCGCCGCTTTCTCCGCTACAGCTCGTTCAACTTCCAACCCATAACGCACCTATGAGGTCTTCGAGACATGCAAACCTCATTGCTCTTACCCACATCCTCTATTCGCTGTGTCTTCCAGAGCATTCGCACAATGCTCTGAAACTATCTAAATTGCGTACGAAAACGTGCGAGAAACATTCGGAACGAGATATGAAGGAAATTATACGTCGAAGAAATTTTATGAAAGATTATTATAGATTCTGATAGATCCTAAAGGTAACTATGTATTTCATGAACAATCGTGCTGAATTTTTAGATCACATGGAAAGTCATTTCTTCAAATAAAGAATTAAACATAAAATCATATATTTTGTTAATCCAATACAATGCAATAAAATTAATATTCTTATTATTTCTTTATTTTTCTTTAAATTTTTTAGCAAATCTAAATGCGCGATAAACTACGAATTATCAACATAATTTTGGATGTTTAATTATTTAAATTAATTAAAATATTTCTAGAAATACTTTTTGTCGGTTTGGCCATAAATTCCTTGCACACAGAATATAATATAACATACATAATATTATCATTAATTCATCTTTGAAACGGTTTAATATATGAGTACAAATTTTTTGGAATTTCAAGCAGTTAGTTTTTTATCGTCTATGATATAATTTGATGCGCAAAATACAACGAGGAGAAGCTAAAAACGAGTCGTCGGATTAACATCGCATTTCGGAATTTCGAATGCCTCTCGGCATAACGACGGCAGCATCTTGTGTCAGGGAATACTTATTAATTTATGCAATTGCGTGCATCATTGGACGTGCAAGATAGTTACGTACAGCAGGTACTTGTTCGCATGCAATTTTAAAATCCATCGAGAGCCAGAGGGGTCTCTCGGCTTAGGATAACCCGAGAAGAAAGAAAGACAAACGAAGATGAAGGGAGAGAACGGCGGAAAGAGAAAGAGAGAGAAAGAGAGAGAGAGAGAGAGAGAGAGAGAGAGAGAGAGAGAGAGGACCAAGTTAAAGAGACATCGAAATGACATGGCGAACTAAACTTCTGGCACTTCTCGATGCTAATGCCGTATTCGCGAGCGTGGTAAACGTCAAGGCTTTACGAGAGCTTGATGTCCCTTGTGGATTTTGTAACTGCGAGTCGCGACTTTGCCTCTCTCAGTTATTCAAATTGTATTCGTCCGTCCTGTCTGGCCTGCGATGCTCCCGTTATTCTTTCCGCCTCGCTTTGCATTTCGTAAAATCCCGTCGTCAGCGAAAGATGACACGACACGGCGCGCGCGTAAAGATAAATTCCAGATTTGGGATAATTCTCGATCTGATCGGAACTTTAATCGCGTTTGGTTGTCGAGTTAACGTCGCGCAATGGCATCGCGATAGTGAACGAAAGCGCGAAATATTCACCGAGGTTTCATCATCACGAGAATTAACGATGCGCGTAATTAAAAAATATTTGCTTCATGCCGCAATTTTGTGTATCGATATAATCACGCAACGGTAATGATTTAGTACACCAAATGTAGTGACAGCGTATCATCGATTTATTCGGCCACTTTTATTGGATCGATCCGCGAGCAGTCTCGTTAATTAGAAACTACTGCGTATCGGATGAAATCGAGCCACGTATTATCTATCGTGCGCACCAATCGACGTGCTGGCAATGCGGATTAATTAACGCACGGACGTGCGATTTAATTTCACTCGCGATATCAACTGGCTTGACGCGCGAGAAATTTTCCCAAATTCAAGTTTCGTTCACGCTAATACGATCCGCATTGACGGTATGCCAGACCGAAATGAATATTTATAATGAGCGTAAAATAAACGAGCGGAATTTCCACAATCGATTCGAATACGGGGATGAAACTTATTTAGGGATTTACGAATCGCGATGAACATGATACCGGAACTGAAGTTGGGAACCATGCTCACGAGCATAAGGGACGAATTGGTTCACGAATCTCGACCGACACGGTTTGGCTTTGACCCAGTCGTAAAAAAGTAATAGAACGCAATGCTACGGACCGCCGACTAAATACCATATAATAACAAGATGTGACTACGACAACTGAAATACATCTTTCAATGCCAATGCGTCATCATAGTTTGGTAAACAACAGGGAATCGCTAATTAATACCATGTTTTGTATCATAATTTGTTTGGCGTTACGACAATGGCGTGTATTTATACAGCATAATTATTGTCGAGTCACATCCTCAAACGAGTTTTATGCCATCTTTGTGCGCATAGCATTATTATAGCCTTTGCGATAGTTTAATAAACAATCGAAATGCATATGAAATCAAAGTAACCACATAGAGTTGACATATAAAAAATTTATACAAATTACATTCATAAAAAATTTTTATTTATCTTAAATTGTAAAAAAATTTGAAATTTACGTCACATGATGGCTAATATAATAATAGACCAATATCCATCTATCCGTGTTGACAGATTTTGCAAACAGATTGCTATCTTATTGCGATCTTATTGCATGTTTTATAAAAAAATATATCTGCCATTTGTTTCCATCATCATCATACGTAGTTGATTAAAAGACATCACACTTATCCGAAACGAAAAAAAAAAATATATTTAACCAAAACCAATTGTCAAAGAGCGAAATACGCAATTCGTTCGTCTCGCCGAACCATTCGTTATAACGACATCGACAGACGCGCGAGAGTGGAAAGATCGGTCGTCGAAATGACAAATCGATATGTCGTCGATACGACATGACGGGCGTGTATTGTCGAGCCGAAAACAGCACGCACGCACGCACGCACGCACGCACGCACATTCGCCACATTCGCATACGCACGTGCGTTCACGCCAATTTTGCAGCATCCCATTCCCGTTATTCGCTTGCGTCTATTTTGTGTGCACACGTACGTGTGCGCGTGTGTGCACGTTAGTGGCATACATCATTGTGCGACTAATTTTGTGTGATAAATATTTTACGGACGGCCATTACGCGGGGATCCGCGTGTTCGCGCGATATAAACTATGGATGACCACGGCGACGGCTGCAACGTTCACGGGGAGAGCAAATAGTATCCACGAAGGGCTAGAGTACCCGTGGCGACGCAATAGGGTGTAAAGGGAAAAGCCTGATGCCCATAAAATTCATCCGATCGCGTTCATAACGCTGTGTCTTGAACGATAGTATATTCGTTAATCCCGAAATATTAATATATATCAATATAAATATATTTCAAGACAAAGAAATGTCTCTCTTACATATATATTCTAGGTATAGGTTCTATATTTTTTTCTATATTATATTAAAAAAGAAAGAAATTTTATATATATATATATATATATATATATATATATATATAGAGAGAGAGAGAGAGAGAGAGAGAGAGTATATATATATATATATATACATATGTATAATAAAATCACTTGTCACTTGTAATATTCAATTTATATATTCTTATTGACGCAATATCGTTAATAAATATTGAGATGAAAATTCGTTTACTGTCAATTATTAGATTATAATTGTGTCTTATATCTCATACATTTTTTCTTGCTACGACGTTAAAATAATCTGTTGGCTCGTTTACGATACCTCTTTCAGAATATCGCCAGCAGAATTAATTTTTGAGTTGAATAGAATTTTGACGCATAAATATACCAATATCGCTTTTAAATAATGGCCCTTTATCGATGATGCTTGATTACGTGATCTAAACGGAAGGTGTTCGGATCAAAGGTGCTCATGAGTGGTTTGCCTCGAGACATACCGACGACAGGTGAATTCACGCATAATGCTGAGAGGTGACTAAAAAGGTGCCGGTCCGTATGCGCGTCGTTAAGCATGTGCCTATCGCCTCTTAAAAAGGCCGGGCATTCAAGGCGGGATTACCGCGACGAATCATTGACTATTCAGGTGTTCGCTCGCTCTGTGAGCAGGTGGTATCTCGACTCGGCGTCTGTGACACATTCGCCCGAAAGGATATCGTCGAACCAGTCGAAGTTGGAGAAAACTTAAATTCCAATATATTTTAGAGAATTGTTCCGCATTTCGTTTTAAGAATAAGATTGTCTCTTCTCATTCATCTATCTCGTTCTTGTTCAACGCCGCAATGCTGTTGACATCGTCGCGCGGCCGTCTAGATTATGCAGCGCTAATTACGTGACAACGTTTCTACGATGATCGAATAACGTCCGGTTAAATTAGCCTGACAGTTGACTCGTTGGGCAACGGAATCGTTCCTAAAAACAGTCGGTAGTTATATGCATACGATTGTCACAAAAGAAGTGTGCTAAGCGTATAGCGACAGAATAACGAGCAAAAAAAAAAAAAGGTAATATGCGAGTCTAACGCTCGCTGAGTGTTATACCATTGCGGACACGACACGGCATCAAAGTGAAATCAAATTTATGCCCCGGCTGTCTGGGAAGTCCCTAACGAAACTTAAATTAGCTCGACTTAGTGGAGAATTCGGGAAGCGGTCGAGCTTGAAAATTTACGTCGCCGAAAGTAAGCCGACGAGGCGGAAGGAGGGCAGAAATAACGATGCTGCGTACCGTGGAAATCATTTTTCCACCCCGTCGAATTTAATGCGTCACTTATTGCTTAAAAGCGATAACGTACACAAACCATCGGAAAGAAAATCGAAAAAATTCCGAAAAGAATTGTTAACAAAAAAAAAAATTAAAGAAAACAAGACATAAAAATATTCTTAAAGAAACGAGCGATAAAAATAAGTGATTGTAGAAAAGAGATTAACGCAAAGAGGACTCATGTAATTGGATGAAACAATAATTGAGTTTTTATCACACATGTCGTACGCAATTGAGATACAAAATATCTCCCTTCATTTCTCAAATCATTACTGTGAACGATATTATTAATGTCTTCGTTCATTTCGTGGGTTTCATCTACTAATAGAAAAATATTGCAAACTTTTTAACGTACAACATTTAAAAATTCGTGATAACTCGAACATTGTACTATAATAACGATATGTTTTGTATTTAATGTTTATTATCGCGATTACAAAGTAAAAACATATTTATCCGGTGTAGAAATCATATCTAGGCTGTTTTAGAAATCATATAATCGTTCATCATCGTTCATCATACAAAGATAATAGATAATAGATATGCAAATGAATAATGAGACTGACGTAAGTGAAACGTCAGAGAAAGAGAAGGAAAGGGAGAGAGAAGCAGTTTCTTCTCTTTGTCTCTCTTTAATCCGTTCTCATCTTTCTCGCTTCGATCGGCGTCGATTTGCGTGGGTGTATAATTGCTAGTCTTGTCAAGAATAGTTGAACTTGACTCCGCAATAAGAAATTCATGACGAATTCGTGTTACGAGCCTGAGAAATACACGTCACTCTAATTCGATCGTGAATCTTGACAGCTATCCGTGAAAGTTCATAGCATTCGACGAGACACTATGGGCGAGATTGAACGCAAAAAAGAGCGGCGCGAATGATGATTAAACGGCGGTCTCGTGAAATGCATGCGCGACATTACGCCGAGCATCGTTACACGGATGGAGTCAAGTGGATAATCACAGTAGTAACTTCGACAATCGCGTTTAATTATTAATCCAGGCGTGAAACGTTTCACGTTTTTCTTTTTTTTTTCTTTTTTTTTTTTTTCTTTACTTCAGACTTGGATTTATTATGATACTAATCGATAACGCATACTAGCCACGTGCGATCGATTAAAGTTAACTGCGAAGCATCGCATTCCTTTATGACGCGATTGAACGGGCGATGCAGAATCTCGTCGTGCAAAATGTGACTTCGCAGCATCATAATGTATTCTGGTGCGGTATGGAGAAAACGAGTTTCCAAGCAAGTTACTCCTGTCAAGGCGCGGACTATAACGGGGTCGAACGATATTAAATATGGGCCTCGGGGAGGAAGCCCCGAAGTCGCACCTGCGGGTGGCTTCATCCCCTGGGACATCGGCCGGTTCGGTTGGCAAAGCAGGGATTACTCGTGCTAAGAGGACGTGCAGGGCTTCGCGCCTCATCGTCTGGAAAATGGCTTACTGCTTACATTTACCTACCACTTGCACCCTCTAGCCATATCCGACGACACTCTATACGCGTTCCTTCTCTCTTAAACGATTTTCGAGACACCTTTGCCGCATCACGTTAAGAGTACGAGAACACTTTTTATGATGTTACTTGTTTCAAAGAAATAATAACAAATATATATTCACGAAAATCTGGCTTACAAATGTGACACATAGTTGCTTAATTTTAAATTCCATAATCGCGGTGATTTATCGATGGTAGAAAGCATCACTTTTATAAATGGGAATAAATCATAAATGAATATTGCAGCTAAACTACTCAATGATTCTATTAATAGAAACCGAATCGAAACTCGATAAATGTTCATTCATGAAATAGAATCACGATCAGAATAAAATAACAGTTTACAGGCTGTAGCAATGTATATCGATAATTCCAAACTGGTCTTCATTATCTCAATATAAATATACTACAGATATTCCGTTGAAACGACAAAGTCTCGTTCTGCGAAATCTTAAAATCTCTCTGCGACATAAAAACGCGAGACGCGATGTCTAAAGCGAGTGTTAATAAATCTTTAAACTGCCAGAGCTTATGAGTATGCAGCCGTGGGGGGAAAAAAAAAAAATCATAAGTTTGTCGCTTGCTATATGTCCGCCATTACGTAATATTGGGAGACACCGGGACATTCTTTCTCAAAGCGCATTCGCGACAAGCAAGTGGGAGAGTGATTTATGCGCCCTCGGGTATAAGGAAGAGGGAAACGGAAGTGCGGAGTATTGGGCTTCCTACTCCCGCAGGAAGAGCTATCCGGAGGCTGCTCCTTAACTCCACTCGAGTTGGCTTCACCACCGCGTTACGACCCCGGGCGTCCACTTACACTCCGTGAACCAGCCCACGGACACACGCGGGCGCGACCCGCCGAAATCGTTCCTTCCGTCTCCTTCCACGAATAGGCAACCATTACCGCGTGTGCTTCATAAAGCTTGGCCACTTCACTGCTCGAGCGGAGCATTAAAGCGTCGATCGTCTCCCCTTAAAGCTCTCACGCTTTCCGCTTACAGTGGGAGTTGAGAATTTCTGGTTACTGTGCGTGTAAGAAAAGAGATTCGCATGCTCCTTCCGGTGAACGGGAGAATCGACGTTGCGACGTTGTTTTTTACGCTCGTTACGCTCGAACGTTCGCAAGAGTCCTCTACGGAATTTAGACAACATCTCGGGGCGACATAAAGATCACTTGTGCGAGATTGCGCTTGGAACGCAATCTGAGAAAAATATGCATTATTTTAGAGTTAAAAAAATCGCTCTGAAAGCTTTCCAATTAAATTCGTTGATCTACCGTTCCTACATCCATTCGTTTATTTTTCTTTCTTATTCCAACAAATAAATTTCAATTAAAAAATGCGAACTTGTGTGAATTTAATTTATATACTGCCAATTTTAACTCGTAACGGTACGGCCACAAATCTCAACATTGTTTCCTCGTCCCTATTCCACGAGATTCGAAATCTATGATGGCGCGCGATTTTAGCGAGTCTTTGCCCCATGAGACTGACGAATTCACCGCGGGAGTCGTAGGTGGATCCTGTAGGATTGGCGTCCCGCGATAATATGTAAATATTCCGTTATCTCCGACGACACGGTCCCAACGAAGTTTTCGGACCGGGTACAAGGGGCAACCGGTGGGGTTCAGAGCGATTATTCGAAGCGCGTAGTAACTCGTGCAATTACGCGGCTTACGACAAATCGATAGCTTTTAATTACACTCGGGGATATTTACGGGGTTTCAACAGTCGCCCTTTCAACCGTACAATTCAGTAAGCTTTTCCATTTTCCTCGTAAAGCACCGTGCAAATTTGCAAATAGTACAGGCTCAATATTTATAATTTTGATAATTGTCATACATTTCTTTGTTAAACTTATATTTCGTATTTATTCAATATTAAAAATTTTATTTTATTATGTTATTTTCAACTACATTTTCCATAAAAGTGACAATAGCATGTAACCTCAGAGCATGTGTACATATATAAATCATATTTAAAAAAATTGTTTTATTTATACGTTTTTACTTTATATAGTCAAAAATAACAATCGAGTTAATTAAACATTATTCCCATTTATTCGTTTGGAGAACCGAGACGTATAAAAATAATTTTATTAGAGACGTCAGGAAGAAGAGGCTGGGGGGGGGAGGGAGAGAAAAGACGGGAGAATATATGGTGAAAATGTAAATTATATCTCAAGTTATATCAAATATAATTAGAATATATTACATAACATTTATATCACTAATGCGATAATAAATATCGCTTTAATCAATCATTCCATACTAATATCAACTATATTTTGATATTATATTACAGTCAAGAAAAGTGATGTTGTCGAGTAAATCCGTTAATCATTTGCTGAACACGTATGTAATTAAGATTTTAAGGGAGTACAAAGTGGAAATGATAAGAAGACTAGACAGTCGGTTGTATGTTTAACGAAGATGCACCCCAAGGAGGAAGCGAAAGAAGCCGGAGATACGGTAGCGGAGCTCATCGTCGGAAGCTGCTCCTTTCTCCGTAGAGAAATTGCGGTGGAAGAAGCGGGGAAAATGATTAGTTATTAAAATGCCGATAATTATATATAATCAAGCGTTGGGGAGTGTCCAACGCATACATTTACGTGAATGCACGTCGAGCTCTAGGAAAGTAGCTCTCTTGCGCTCTGTTCTTCTCTCTCTCTCTCTCTCTCTCTCTCTCGCACGCGCGCGCGCGCGCGTATTCCTTGCGACATTCGTCTATCTTTCTTTTGCTCGAACGATGGTTGCTCGCTCACTGGTTGGCGCGTTAGGACGAGCAAGATAGCGGGAGTGAGAAGTAGCAACAGGGCTGTTAAAACGAAAGGGACGAAAGATACACGCGCATTATAAAAAGCCTCTAATAACTGTTATCCACGATCTCAGCGAGCCAGCAGAAGCACGGAACGAGAGAGGCGGGAAAGAGAGAGAAAGGGTAGAACTTGCTACTCTAGTAGGCGGATCGCGGTAGGTAATAGTTCCGACGACGAATCGAAAGAAAGGCCTAAGCAATTTGATAGTAAAATATTCTTCAAGTTATTATATTTTAAAGAACTGTGTGTTAGAATAAATTCAAAATGGATCAAATAAAATGACAAAAAGAGAGTTTGATTTCGAGATCAAACTATTAATCATTTTTTAAATATATATTAAAAACACTTCATTTACAGATATATTAATTCATTCGATATTAAATATACAACTTTAACAAGCATGTGAATTTAATCAAACGAGATGAATTGATGATTAAAGCCGATCAATATCGTCTAAATCAGTAAAACGAGGTGGGATTAATGTCATATTTAGATACACATGTTTATAGTTATTTGCGGCAAGAAACAAACTAAAACAAATTACTTTCAATAATTTCTTTTGGTTAATCGATCGATAAGTTATGCGATTGGATTATGTCATATCGAGTATATATTGCTCGCGCTTATATCACTTGCTAATATTAGGGAAACGATATACTTGCTAATATTAGGGAAAAAATTATTCACACATACTCACACAATATTCACATTGATTATATTATATATTCATGTGCTTTTTTTCCATTCATTATATTCATATACACTTTGTTCATTTCAATCAGAATTTAACAAATTAAGATGAGTTTACGCGAGAGACAAAGTTTGCATTAAATCTCATCGAATAATTCATTTGAACAATACAATATTTTTTAAATAAAATTATGTAATATTATATTCAACAATATATTTTATAATACTTAATAATATTTTAGTAGCACTATGTTTTATTATATAGTTAATATTTTTATACACAATTTATTTAATACTAATGAGTTTGATAAAATTGTGCGAATAATCATTAGAATATAATCGCAGAGGCAAGATAATCGGTGATTTTTCTACTTTTACACAAAATGTACCGAACGTAATATTTTGCGATGGAGCGTAGCAAGGAAGATATGCACAATTGCGATCGGGATCGATAAAACAGCGGTAGGTGGAGTCTAAATGCGTGTGGATATACGATAACGGCGCGAATCCTGTGAATGGAGGGGCATCTCTCTCTCGAGGAACCGCGTCAATGAGCCGCAGCCATCGAACTACTCAGACACGTATCGCTACTACGATGGGCCCTGATGATTTACAACACGTCGCACGACGAGAGTTCAACCGAGCGGGGTCAAATCGTGCGTCGTCCATATACGTCCAGCATTTACATCGCTCATTCTCGGCTCAGTCCGTCAACGAAATTACATACCGAAATAGACTAGCATGAATCTGCTACTATCGCGCTTACAAAGACTCTCTTGAAGTTACGAAGCTCTATAACTTCTATAATCGCACTTTATGGAAATTATGTAAAAACAGAGCCATTCGTTACGGCATAGAATGTGATCGTAATTCTTAACGCGTATGAACATTCGGATAATAATAATTTCCGTTTGTACTTAGGAAGTTGCTGCCTATTTCGAGCGATGAGATACCGATTGCGCCTGGCGTATATTAATTTTCTCCGATGTATTATAATAACGGGAGCTGTTGCTCATTGTGCAGCCTCCATCCGCAAGTTTGCCTCTAACGATCGTCCGGCCGAGATAACCGCCGTGCCATCCCGCGTCCGCGCCAACGTCCTCTAATTACGCGGAAATTAATTATAAGCGCATTACAGCCTGGTACTCTTTTTTTCTCATTTAGATTCGTGTTTTTCCACACAAGCGTTCTTCGAACGCAAAGCTATGCCGCGCGAGTAGATCCGGTGCAGCCGGATCTAACGCATTGTCAATATTTTATTTTTCTTTTTCTGTTTAAATTAAATATAAATTAATTATATATTTCTTATGCAAATAAGCACATCCATTAAATAAATGACTAATAACAATCGTACACTGTAATTAGCTGAGTATTAATTAATACTAAATTATACGATCGAAATTCTCATCGATCTGATTCTCATCGAATCAAGTGCGCAATGATTGAACGGAGAAAACAAGTGCATTACGAAGAAACGTTAACGAATGAGCAAAGTGGTATGGAAGATGTAGATGATCATCGACCGGAAGTAGCACGGATAAAACTTTCGTATTTGTTGGAGATAAACTGACTCGTACGAAACCAGCTTGCGTATCTCCAAAACGCGCCAAGTACAGCGATGCAACTCGCGATTTTTAATTGTGCATTCATTATGCACTCTCGCGAGGGAACTGCAGCAACTGCTCCGTCATAGACGAATCGAACTCGCCGATTCTCCTCCTTTCGCGAGCGGGATCTCGATTGACCTTCGATCTTCGACACACGTAAGCAAGATCGTGATTCATGCATGCGTGTAAAATGCAAAATGCATATCTCGCAACTCGCATGGCATCGGTGCATTCGTAGACATCCGTACGCGCCTGTAGAATGCGGGTATTGCCTGTGATCGTTATCATCGAAGGTGCGTTCCTGTGATCTCTCCTAACGGTTTTTTGCCTATCAATGGCCGCAAATTTTCACACAGGGTGTACGTGATACGGGTATTTAACGAGTATTGTAATACACCGGCGGATACGAAATGATAATTAAAAATGTAAATCAAAATCATATATTTTTCCTATATATATATATACCTATACTTTTATTTTTCCTATATCTTTATAACATAGTTTAATATATTATAATATATTGGCTATACAGAGAACTATAGCATATGAAATTGTTATGGTATTTAACTGTATATCTAAACTCAAATTTCTCTCTCTCTCTCTCTCTCTCTCTCTCTCTCTCTCTCTCTCTCTCTCTCTCTCCTTTATAACTTTTGATCTTGAAAAAAATAAATAACGAATTAAAGACTTATTGGCGACAAAGTCTATACATTTTTCTTCGCTTAATATTCCTCAGGCCTGTATTTCTTCGTTCGGTCGTCGAGATCCGGAATCTAAAACCGTCATCGTGCATTCACAAAGTAGGCCGCAGACGACGTACGGAAGGCAACGGAGAAAGAACGAAGGAGAGACGAAAAGAGACGGATAAACTTTCGACAGACAGTGAGCGAAGGAGCAGCAAGCGAGAGAGATAGATTGTGCCAAGATAGGTCGACTGCCGCCGTCAAAACTGGTAGGCCTTGAGGAATTATGCGAACTATTCTTGCCAGTTTGTCCGCCGTGAATTTACGAACGGCGTGATGACGCGCAGCAGCCGCCAAGTCCTACCCTGGGCGTGACCAAACGGGGGATCGAGATAGATCCCTCAGAGATTATCTATCCTGCCCATGTCTTAGAGGATCGACTGTTTCTCTCTCCTTGTGGTGTAAACACTTCTCGAGAAACGGCATAAATTAAGGTGATCCTTAATTTATGCGTACACGCGCGATGATGTTAAAAACATCAATCATGCGACTTGCGGATAAGAAATTGAGGAAAAAAAAAAAAGAAAATTAAATATTGCCAAAAGAGTGTCGGTTCGATCGGATATATTATGCAACGCTGGACATATTCCGGCACCCCAATTATTTCAGTCACGCGCACTCAAGTATATCCTTCACGGCCGTGCCTGCGTACCATGATGCGCGCGAATAACTGATTAACTAATAACGCGAGCGCCGATTAAACCTCAATCACTTCGCAGTTACGATCGATTACCCTCTACCTTCCTTACGCAGTAGCGACGATGAGAATCAATTACCATCCTTTCGCTATCCACGAATCCATTTCCTGCTTGCGACGAGCGAGCCTCTTCTACCTGCGAGACGATTTATCTGCGATAACCACCACCGCGAGTCTCTCTGCGGGATCTATTTTACGAACGATGCAGCGCGAGGGGGAAGCTTTATCCCACAGTGTTCTCTTTTGCTTCTCATACGCCTCGTATTGCGCAATGCAGTCTGACGAGGGCAGGATAAATAACCGCCGCTCCTCCGCGATCTCCCTGCATGCATACGTGTGGAGGAATACGCATTTGGATTTCTCTCATCGCAGCCTATTTCCCGCGAGACACCGTGATATCTTCGTCCCTTACGTCGCCTAAACGATTCATCCGAGAACGTAAAGATCATGCGATCCAGCGATCGCGTCGAGGCCTCCGTGGAACTGCATCACCAACCACACGTTCACTCGCTTGATGATTTACATCAAACATTACGTCAGCAACCGATCTATTAAATTAAAAAATTAAGAATTTCTAATACGATGAAAGCAAATTCGACGCTATACCGTTTGGAGTGTCTTTGTAAAAGTTTGAAATCGATATTTCGAAAAATTTTATATCTGATCATTCGCTTGCAATTCCCTTTTTCAGATCATATCTGAATATTCTATGAGAAAAGATAAAAAGAAATAAAGCGTATAAAATATACGTTTTATAACCTGTATTGTTTACGAATTAAAAAAGTAAACTCTGTTTTTAAAGAATGAAATTATATCGTGGATATGACATTAACTGAAATATTTCAGAGACGTAGAAACTAAAAACCAACAGAGATAATCGGTAAAATATATACAAAGAGCATACCATAGCATGAATTCTAAAATGCGTTCGGCGGATACGCGACTCATTCTGCCTTATGAATTCCTTCGTCTTCCAACTCCCAGTCTTCTACCATTGACTCTCCGAACTTTACAATACATCGTCTGAACGAACACGCGCCTTGCCAGATGGTCAAAGCGCAGTATACCGTTTGTATCGTGCGCACTGCTGAGAATTCGAATGAAATTTCGATACGAAAGAATTCGAATCGCCAAATCAGTGGCCTTGAGAGTGTCGTCGTCGACACTCAAGTAAGATTGATGATATGAAATTTCTTTCGTAGCTCTACAGAATGCAATCTTTTTAAACGCATTATGTATCGTGCACCAATGTAAAACCCTGTGAAAACCCTGAATAGATAATTTCATTGAACATGAAAACATGAAAATACGTACACGAGGTATACGTGAAAAAATATAGGCATAAATCTACAGAGATTTTCGTGAGTTAACAATGCGAATAAATATCGACACGAGTCAGTGAACGATGAGTTTCTGACAGATCGCAATTTTCATTTGCGACCGTTTCTTACGCGGCCATTCGCACAGACGATATCTTCCTCGCCACTGCGAAAAACTAAAGTTTCTTTTTCCGTTCTTTCAGTATCGCGTGAGACTCCAAGACGAGATCGTGCCCATCGCAATTATCCCCCTTTACCCGCCTCGCAGCTCCACTTTTCTTTCTCTTTCTCTCTTTTGCCGCCGGGCGATCGAGGTGTCGTGCCGAAGTGGCCACGTAGCGCGTCCGGATAGCAATTCTCTATTCCTCGCGCGGCCGATCGTCGACAAAGAGAAACGGCTCATGAAATATTACGCGACACGGAAATATATGCTCGCGCACGCAGCTCTCCCTTTGATCAGGACCCGAGAAAATCGCCCGTTCCGATCCCATGGGGCAAGATGGACCGCGAACTCGGCGATGCAATGTTATATCGTTTCGATATCCTCTTTCCGTTGACCGGACGGACCTCCGCTCGGATCTCTTCACGCCTTCTCCTGCCCCGCGCCAGCGCCATTTCCATCCCTTATCCCTATCCCTTTTTCGTTCCTCTACCATCTGGTCATACCTTATGTATGACACACCGCTTCGTCGTCGTCCAAGCAGGATGGACGCTCGTTTGGTATTCGGCACTGACCACTCGCCACTTTCGTTGCGGATCTGGCTCCGTCTTGGGACCTCGCGTGGGAAGAGTATACGTGGTCCATGCTCTCTTCCAACCCAACGATACGTATTCGTGCCGCGCATAAAGAAAATTCTCCGGTAATAGCTTCGCCGAGACGACGGAGAATACGGGACCGCAAAAATACGAATCGATGAGAGCGAAGCGTTATTGAAAAATATATGCAAATACAATTAAATATATCAATTATAAAAATAATTACAATCATCTGTATGAAATAAATAAATATATCTTAGATTTATTGCGATCGTTTTCGAGCTAATACAATACAATGGAGCAATATACGCCAGTCTGTCTGCCTGTTCGAGTCTCGTTGTGCAAATGATAATAGCGCGGTGATCTCATGTAAACGAGTCATATGTCATGAAGAGAAAATAAGCGGTGATAAAATATTTTATGTGTTATAAAATATATAAGTATATATATATATATATATATATATATATATATATACTTATATATTTTATAACACATAAAATACATATCTTACGTAAGTCGTACAGTTTACAATGTTTGCTGTATTTCCATACCTATATATATATATATATATATATATATATATATATATATATATATATATATATATATATAGGTATGGAAATACAGCAAACATTGTAAACTGTACGACTTACGTAAGATATGTATTGGTCGTTTACAATTTTGAAAAATATTGCAATTTCCATATTCCATTAGAATCTTTGCTCAACCTTTGGAATGTGTTACATAAATACCTCACGGTGGTTGTGAATTTGATTAAAAAGACGGTTTTAAACATAACAATTTCAATCATATAAATCCTCCTTTTATTCGCAATCACAAAAGCGCAGTTCGAGAAGCGCAGTCATTCGCAGCGCCGTATAACCCGATAAAACGACGAATTAGGTTACAAAAGGCGCCGAATCGGGATCCGTTTCACTTTATGAACTATCAAAGCGACTCGCGCGTCGTTTTAGCTTATGTATTGGAATCTGAGAGCACCTTAAACCTGAACGGGCGTACAGTGTGGAATAAGTCGGCAGAATAAGAGAAACGCCCAAGTCCCGCGTTATACACCTGTACGAGGCACAGACGCACGCATGTGCATAAGCACTTAATGGTGTGCACTCTTTCTTTCTCGGCGGATAAGTAAAACAAAACTCGATCGATTCGATACACGACGAATACACCAGAAAGGTGGGCGGGAGGGCGATAGTGTACCACGAAAGAAAAGACCACGACTCGGGGAGGGCATTCGCCTCCCCATAAATCACATTAATAAACTGCACCGCCTTGCGACTGGCTGCATACATCCTATCCTATTGGTGTTGGATAAGACTCTCTCCCACCTCTGTGCGCAAACAGTTATTCTCATTGAATATACTTATTCTTCGTCCCGTTTTTCTCGTGTCATTTCGTTCCGATCGCATTCCTTCCTCTTCTTTTCATCATCTATAACTGGATATCTTAATCGTACTTACTTCACTCTCTTTGCGGCCGCGCGCTTAAATTACGACGACTGCTAAATTGTAAGATATCAAGATAAAACGACCGTGGAATTGCCTCGCAAACTTCGACCACGCAAAAGTTATCCGCATCCGAGTTGCGTGGAATCAGGATCAGGATCTTTGTTAAAAATTATTTTGGAGTAATAGAAATCATTCCCATCTTTGAAAATTTTCATGAATGAATGTAAGATTTTCAGTTTTTTCGCGTAACGAAGAATAAATTTTGATATGTCTTACTCTATTTTTCAACGTCTCATATTTTGTTATAGAAATCTAAAAAGTGAATCTTCCGCCCCAAGATGAGAAGTTGAATAATCTTCCATCACGAATTACGCGGGTACTTGTCCGAATTCGCACGAGTCATCGCGCGCAATGCCAGTCCTCGGGAAGTGGATTAAGTGGCCGACCGCGCCAGAATGAAGCGATGTATCTCTCGGCGTCCGATGCTGTCAGCCGCCGCAACAACGAAAGAGGAGACGCCCTGGGCCGGCCTGCGGGAATCGCGAGCGGGAAGAGAAGAAAAAGAAAGTAAGATCGCGAGCACGCAGCGGGATGCCTGATGGCACGATAGTTCCTCAAAGACGGATGGCAAGCCGGTCGCGATCACCGAAAGTTATGCGTCTGTTCTTGCGTCGGGCCGACCAAAGCCTGCCGTAGCTGGACATTATACCCTTGTAATCGCGAGACCGCGAATACCGCGAATAAAAGAGGATTCGGTACGAGGAGGACGGCGCGAGATGATGGCGCGCTGGATGAAGAAGAGGATCTCCTCCCTTCCACGTATGAGATACGTGCGAAAACGCGTCGCGGCCACCATAGTCCTGATCGTCAAATATGCCCAATTAGCAACGGGCTAACATAATAAGTAGATAAACAACTTCTCTGGAGTCTCTCGCGCGGTGAGATCACAAGCGCGAGCTTTTTCTGCTCGATCGGCGGCGGAACGTGTACGAATCCGATCCCAACTTCTACGTTCTCTCTCGTTCTCCTCCTGTTTTCAACTTTCTTGCTCGTGCAAAGATACTCCTCCGTCGGCAAATGATAGCACTTTACGGTCGATTTAGTCACCTCTTCGTCGGAAGTATTCTGGTTTTTCAATATCTCGTGTTGCACTGCTTGCTGATTATTCCTAGTTTCCATTTCGTCGCTGAATCCCGCTGGTGACATCTGGGATTGTTCTTCGTGATCGATGTAGACGAACATTGAGATCATGTAATTTATAAAATAGCAAACTATCTCGGAGGAATTGCGAATTAATCAATAATTAATTTTGAACATAAATATCGAGATATTATTTCTTTGTATTCAACTATAAAGGATTAAACGCATATTTTTAAAAATCTGTATTGTTACAGAAAGAAACTGAGAAAGGTAAAAATAATAAAAGTAGTACACTTAAAGAGATAAGACATATGGCTAAATATAGCAATGCGATGGCACAGCAGTGAAAGTTAAATTATCATTTTTCGATTAATAAAAGTCTTGAGAAAAATAATTGTTCAATAAAAATCCAATAAACGAGTGATTCGCTTGAATTAATCGAAACAACTAACAAGGACCGAACAATGTAGGGAGGCGAATATGGGTGTCGGCAGTCAAGATTGTCCCTCGAGGAATAATTAGACCCTAAAATATAATTGGAGTTGTATACCACGAAAATGGACAATAGCGAGACCAGTGTTCTCATCTCGAGTTAAAATTTTGTAATAATGGAGTAAACGTACTCCGCTATTTGAAAATAAAATCCAGTGGAAAAGTCGCTGGTGGCGGATGACGATATACGAGTTGATTAATTTATACGATCTATCTACGAGAGATACGATAATTAGATATTTCATACTTTTATTTAATAGTTACCTTTTTCGATTTTCGATATCAACAAATTTCATTATCGAATAATAACACATGAAATATAATATCGCCAAAATTAAAGATTCCAATTGTTATCATTCATAGGCGCGAAGAGATTGATCAATAATCATGCAACATTCGTTGTAATAAAAACAGCGCGCAGCAACGCTAAAATGTGTGTGTACGTGAATAAATTAAAAAATAATTTTTTAATCAAAAATGTATTATCGACAAGCGATGCGGTCGCGCTTAATTGCACAACGTGGATAAAGTCATTATGCATAATCCGTCCCGGCATATCGATGAGAAGCTCGTGTCTCATCGTTTCGACGGTTCCAGCGTGACGTGAATTTTAATGCCGATGACGCCGCGACGTCCCTATGCCCATGTAATGCGAACACAGATTTAATAATGGAATGGTTAGTGGATTTCGTGCTAACGCGTTGCAATTTTTGAAGAGGAGCTTCAAAGAGAGAGGACGGAATAGAGAATAGAACGCGTCGGATGACGGTTCTGGTGGATACGACGTACCCGGAACGCGGATGAGTACGTGAGTGGCATGTGTGAAAGGGCGAAGAAGGGCGAAGAAGGGCGGTCGGGCACCCCACGAATAGAATACCCTTCGCGAGCACGTAATCTATTTGTCGAACGACCGCAGACCGTGCGACGTTACGGAATCGTCTGACTGCAAAGAGACAACGTCGCGAAAATGTGAAACCGATGCGACGAGCTCGAAGGTGAAGATCGAAGGAAACGCGGCCTCGACAACAAATCGCGAAAGGAATCTACTTTTATCATTAGATAAGAGAAAAAAGCTTTGGGAATTCGAGCCATTCGAAGCGACACGTATACGAGAAGCTCCGCCGTTTGGAAAAGTCTGAGAAGACGCTGCTGTTAGAAGTAAATTCTGAGAGATCGAGCGCGATATGTATGTGAAGAAAATCCTAGCGCATAGCCGCGATCGACGTCCGTAACCGGCTCGTAGCCATTTCAAGACAAGGTGTAAAACCGACTTTAATACTGTCGTATTTCTGGTCGTAAGAAATTCTATCGCCAAACGTGAACGAGCACTTATGGTTTTGTACTTGAGCCACCATCGCCATCAAGAGAACCAAAACCGAGCCAGAACGACTAACCATAACAACATGACATTTTTTATTGTCACGTGTGCAGAACGTTCCGAATATATTAATCGCGCATATTTAAAAAGTCATTATATTCACGATATTCGGTAGTGACCATGACGCATTTCGTACCATTTATTCTTAATAATAAGGGAGACCGGAAGGGAGACCGAAAGTAAGTCACCGAATGATGGCATCGCGAACTTGTAAAACTTTCGAAAGTGGCATTTAATTTTAATCATGCCATGAGGACCATTGAGAGCCCATCGAGATGGCATCCGTTCGAACGCGTCATCGACCGTCCGAATGGATTCTCGGCGCTATCGCGTCGGGAACCCTCGGGTTCTTATCCTCGTCAATTCGTGGAATAAAAGGGTTATAAAAGGCGTCGAATTTCGAGGCCGAAGACGTGCTAAAGTTGGGGCCGAAATCAACAGGTCGTGCCGAAAAGTGCCTGGGACGAATGGGCCTCGGCAGGCCCGAGATCCGACGGATAGAGCTGCACACGAGCCGCGAATGGCTACGGGAACCATCTCGTGCATATGCATACGCGAACACCATGGATTTGCATTCTAATTGTCGGACGATCGGACAAACGTGCCATTACTCGGTTCGGAAACGTGCGACGTGCAGCTGAGGAAGCTTCTGCATCGCGAAACGAGGTGCCAAAGAGTCCTCAGAGCGGCCCGAGAACGGTCAATAATCGAAAAAGTAAGGGTCTCTCTTATCTTATCCATCCCACTGGTCTCGCGAAGGCAACGGCATCTCCGATGTGTCCGTTTAATACATATAAGTATAGGCGTTATCGCAGGAAATGGGCACGAGGATGCGGGCGTTCTGACAACTCGTTAGTCGTTACGAATTTAGTTATGTCGAATTAATTCAAACAGTGACTGTCACATTTTATATCTTCCGATCTCCCATGAAACCATATCTATTTTATTAATGCAAATTATAATCGGATATTCGTTTAAAAAGTTAACACGCGGAATGAAAAGATAGATTATCAAGATAATGATTGTAGCGATGCAAGGATGCTTATTTATAAATGCAAGGAAACATATATCGATGTAAAATCGATGTAAAATCGAAACGAGAAGAAAACTACTGTTATATACAAGCCATATAAAAGCAAGCATCAACTCGTTCAAATCGTTTTATCTTGTCGACGAACCTTCCCCAAAATTCGCCACCGTTACGTCAGATCCAATCGGCCTTAGTATCCAATAGATATAAACATGCATCGTTAATCGCAGCTTATCTTTAAAATTTAATTTCAACCTTTCACGGCTACTACCGAATTTTTTAATTAACCGCCCATCCACGCTTGATTTACCGCCGCGCTCAATTTAAGCCGCTTGTAATACAAGCCGTTCATAATCATATTTTTATAAGGACGAACGGTACGAAATTAATTTCCCTCGGACACGACGCGTCGGCACGAAATTAATTTCATGCGAATCGTCGAACGCGAACGCATGTATTAAATTAGTACACTCCTCCTTTAATTTCCTTACGTTCACCTATCTAACATCGCACACAACGCGGAGTATGTATACGCGTAAAGAAGAATGTTTCTTATACTTGTCAGAATTTTGAAGCAATTAGTCCTTGATACTATTACGTATAGAAGTGCGATAACACTCATCAGCCAAAACATCTTTCATTTTCATATTATTACTACTTTTCTTTTCACCATTTACATTATTAAATTATATATGTAAATGTCTCATATGGAAGTCGATGGAAGTTACGGATCGACGTTACTTCATCGATTTTCTGATATCTGAGGACGATCAAATATCGTTCGTGGTCAAACGCGACTAATGCACGCTTGAACGATCTATTTAGCCACCGTGGGCTCATAAGAAGCCTCTTGCCGCGAGGGTTAATGAATACTTCAAGTCACGACTGGTAATTACACACTTTAAACGTTGCGGCGATGTCCGAACGTGGCGAGTGTGCGTATTTCGTGTACACGTCTTATTGCGGAAATAACGTCGAAAGATTCACCTCGTGTCCCGTGTAAGAGGCGAAAGAGGCGAGGTTGAAAAGCACAGTGCTAAACATTATGCGCACAGCGCCTCAGCGACTGCCCAAGTTAAAAGTTAACTCCAAAGCTTCCTCTCCAACTCTTCCTTCCTTTCCTCTTCCCTACTCTTTCTCTTCTTCTTCTCTCTTATATTTTTCTCCCTCGATCGCATTTCCCCCTTCCATTTCGTCGACTCGCCCCCTGCACGTGTGCGTGATCGTAAAAAAATGCAACTAATTAACCACTAAAAAGTGGGGCCAACGAAAAGTTTTTTGCTCACTGCAACGAGAAAAGGTTCGACTGAACTGGATGAGCTTGACCGTACATCGCGCCTTCTTCTTCGTTTCACTTCTCCGATAATTATCGGCTAGCTGGCGGGTGGGTAACCACTCGAGAAGGGGAACTCAATCTCCCAAAATGAAACCTTCTACGCTTTTTTTAGTATACGTTTCATCAAGTGACAATTTGTCAAATGTTATTACGCATAAAATAAATGATAATGACTATTCATACACATAGAAAATATTCAAAACGTTTACGCGCACTTTTAATTCCTTTTATAAATTTTATTAATTCACTTAATTTGATAATAATGTTTGTACTCTGCCCATATAATTTCATCAAGACGTAGCAATTAAACACTTAGCGGTAATATTAAATTACATGCCATTGACATAATTTGATTTAATTGGATGGTACTAAAGCACTAATGAGATAGCTATAACGATATCTATCATTTGGCTGAGATTGATTATATGAGTTTTTGTAGTTAGCTAAAGGATTAATGACACTTGCATAAGTTGTAAGGACTATCTATGGAAAGATGAGAGCAATTCAAGATTGTTATTATCCATATGTCGTTTATCCTCCGTTTACTATTGTTCGGTGTTACTAGACTATAGATCGCTGTGTCGTTACTCCGTTTGCCATAGCAAAAACAATATAAAATATTAATATTTATGGCTTACCATTCTTGAGAACCATCAGATTTTACCTATGCATTAAATATTATGTTAAAGATTACTGGAGTAATCGAGTATAGTATATAATGAGTGTAAAATATATGTGCGGTATAATTAAACCGCATAACGGAAACCATTAGCTCCAGAAAAGACGGGCGTAAATTGACGTTTTCAAAGGTTTGATAAATTTTAAATTAGTTGTACGTTTCTCGGGGGGGATGTTGCGATGCTCGTGTAAAATGAGCAACATTGTCCAGAAAATGGGAAATAAAAAGGGAAAGAGATCGTTCGACGACGTTAATGTAGTGGTAGTTAACGACAGATCTTCAGAAAGCTCGATCTCGTCGAACGCCCTCCACGCGATCCGCCTCGCCTGCAATCTAATTAATCTAATTAAGCCGAACCGCCTCGTTACTGCGGCTCGCGCCGCACGCACAAGAGGGAATTAAGAAGAAGAAATGTAAGAGAGTAGCCATTGCGCTCGTAACAGATCGGTAACGTAAGATCGTCTCATCGATCCTCGTCGTTCGGACCGTGTCGCCGACAGCCGACAAGATCCATTAAGAGGATTATTATTGAATCAAGTGATCGCCGTTTCTCCTCACTTATATACCCAGTTTAAAGGCTTTTTTTTTTTTAAACCTGTGTAAACTTTATGCTCGCAATGTGTTTAAATTTAATTGCGCTTAATTTATTCCGCCACAAATACAGCAGATAATAGCGAAATAAAAGCGGCGGGAATTAAATCACATAAATTTGGAAAACAAATTTTTTACATTTATGGATTTCATATGCGATGCTTAATTTTAATTTTTGCCTCTTAACATCCCGGAATTTCATATTAACCGTTTTTAATTATGCCCGCGACCGTATCACACATGTTCACACGTGCATGCAATTACGTTTCGTGACAGCGACGGTAATTTCACGACACGCACATGAGCGCACATGAACGAACTGAACGATTTCACGACAATCGACGAGTTTTCTCGAACAAAAATGATGAAACGGAAACGTGAAGTTTTCTCAAACGAGAATCGTTAATTTCACTCCGCTTCGTTAATTATGATAATTAAACCGCACGCAGCCAGCATGACCAAAAGATTTCTACAATTATTTCCTTGAAGAAGGGAGAACCCTTAATTCTGTTATGCTCACCAACGATGCTGATTTGCTTGAAGAAAGATTCACTTACCCATTGCATCTGAAACAAAAATAGAAATATTCACGTTCAATACAACATGTTAATTCAAATAGAGATTATATAAAAATAATTACAATTATTTAATGTTGAAATATAGCGTGTATTATTACTTAAATATAATATGCATTCTCGTATTTATTTGATTCATACTATATTTCGAGTCTTTAAAGTTAAAATTATTTGCATTTTTATTTTTATTTATTTTTATTTTTATTTTTGAGTCAAATATCACAGAAAATATTGAGAAAATATTGATGTAATAACATACACGGCTGTTATTACATCAATACTTACGCCTTGTCATCATTCTGTTCAAGTTCACGGTATGTGTATAGTTTGCGGTTTCAAGTCTTCGGTTAAAAGCCGCGCCGAATGACTTTATGCGCAACGCGCATAATAAGAAAACCGTGTGTACACACGACTAATTCCACGTTAATTGCCGCTACGACGCTGAAAGAACGTTTCAAAGGGGAAAAAGTCGCTTTCTGTGCAACAGAGGATTAAGAGCGTGAATGGCATTCTTCTCCGCCGTGATTTCATGCGAATAGAGATGAAAGTAGAAACTACCACGGGTGCACTTTGTCCGGTGAATGCTGAAAAAATGCCGACTCGTCCCAAGTTGGTGGAAATTACAATTTGTATCATTTTTTATTAAATAAAGAATCGGGGGGTCTAATTGCCTTATTGCGAGCGTACGAGTCACGTAAGCATGCGGCAATAAATCGCGATAAATCATAACCAAAGACCGGGGCCGGTGCTCGAAACAATCGTGCGACTGAGTGAAACCTTACGAAACAAACGGGCGCGCTTCGTGCCGCCGACTAATATCCGTTCTTACTAATCGCTCGCTGTAATTCGAGAAATATCGCTCGGGCGGGAGTGACAGCGTTCGCCAAAAGAATTCGCTTTCGCGGTCGAGAGCGGAGAGATAGCCAAGAGAAATATCTTGGTGAGAGACAACGCGACGCAAATAATACGCAATACCGCGTGAGACAGAATCGACACGGGAACGAGTTTTAAACGCGCACGAAAATCAAGGAACAGCGTTCGATATGACACACAGACAGTGTTTATTTAAAACTGGGACGTGAAACGGTCACTCATAACTCCTCTAGATAATCTCCGCGTGGGCAAAAGACACACACCGCGAGCTTCTCGCTCCTCGCGCCCGCGTATATCTACCTTCGTCTATCTGTATTTATTATCCTTTGGTCGCGACTATGTGTCTCCGCCGTGATAGTCGAGTCACTATATTCATGTATAGCATGTGTATGCACATACACGTACGCAACATGCAACGGAGATAGGTATAGGTAGAGCGCGGACATTTTTTCGTATGCT
This sequence comes from Pogonomyrmex barbatus, assembly GCF_055798465.1. Taxonomy (NCBI): domain Eukaryota; kingdom Metazoa; phylum Arthropoda; class Insecta; order Hymenoptera; family Formicidae; genus Pogonomyrmex; species Pogonomyrmex barbatus. The sequence continues at coordinate 6,627,734 of NW_028297114.1, read as the reverse complement.
CCATCCTCTCTTCTACGGCCGGTTGCACGCCGTTCCAAGCGGCGAAGCGAGTTCGTGTCCGAGCTGACTAACCCATTAGCGCCTTGGCTGCCGATCGACATGGCGAATCGATCGATAAAAGGCACGCCGAACACTTCCTGCCGATAGGAAGGCCCGCCGTTTCTCTCGCAGCCGATCGACCGAGGAAAGAAAAATTGCTTTAGCCACAGTTATCGCTAAATGAATAGAAGGCGCGCCGGAATCTTGTAGTCAAGTGGCGTAACATACTCGACGATCTATGCCTCAATTTAAAGTCACACTAGTTGTTTATTTTTATGCTGTTTTTAAACTTTTAATAATTACTAAGAGAGCTAGATGAATTTGAAAAATCGATTATTAATTCTGCTAAGTTTTGTTAATGCTTCAACTTCTAAAAAAAAAAAAAATAGTTTTATCTATATTTAAATAATACCAAGAACCGCAAGAATAATTAGTTTTTCTTTACTAATCCAGTTGCGATAGAACAAACGCTGTCAACGTTTTCTGTCTAGGAAGGAAAATAACCTTGTTTAAATTTAAATAATGACAAACTTCTACAGATGAAACACAAACCGTACAATGGTTATTCTTGCGGTTCTCTTGCGAGGATGCCAATAATTCGTCTGCCATGAAAATAGAACCAATGACGGTAAGTGGAAGCATAACCGGAGAAATAAATTAACAATTACAGGAATTCGTGACACGGTGGGAGTGACGGGTCTGCGCACGAAGAGGGATGAGAATTGGCCGTATGTAAAATATTATCAACGAAATATATGATGAATACGATAAATGACGCGATGACAACAGTCGGCCACCACAAATCGCACAATAATCATCACTAACCGTTGCCAAGGAAGAGATTTGCTCAAGCGATACAAATTTCGAAAATAATACCGATTTATCGATATCATTCTTTGTGAGATTCAAATATCATCCCCAATCGCGAGAACAATGACCCAATGATGCCTTACAATACGATTCTTCGTCGCCACGCGTGTTAAACAAATCAAGTTTCATAAAGTGGCATTCTTATGAGTGAAATATGTTTTTATCTCTCGCCAAAACATTAATATATTTTATTAGCAACGCTACTCTCCGCGCGTCATATTGGATTCGTTTGACTTTGCTCCAACATTAAATTACAGGAGTAAACGGTGAGAGTAAATGATGAGACTCGTATAAGCAAATTAAACAGATCAAACATGAATATTAATATTATATTAAAAAAAAAAAAAAAAAAAAAAAAAAATCGCGAACAAAATTGTATGTAACTTAATTTAAAAATATCCGTGATTTGTTTAAAATTGTGTAAGATAACGTTTCCCTTAATATTATGTATCTCTTATCGGATGCGTTCGGAAATAACTGGATTCAGCGCATGGAAACTTATCATCCGTCTCTGTTCGCGAGCGTACAGACAATGAAGCGTAGAGAGCAACAGCCGGCGGCTAAATTTTCGAGATGGTTTCAACCGATCCGCACTTAATTTGTAGCACGTTCTTGCAGACAGGGGGCGATGAGGTCCATTCTCGATCGTCTCGTGGCGTTGCCGAGTTAGTTAGCGCGACTTAAGACGGCTGTTGATGCTGCCGCTTCTTGTCTCGCCTCCCCCCCCCCTCTACCCCCCTTCCCCATTTTTGCCGCTAAAACATCGTCCCTAATTAATCTCTTCGGTCTCTCCCGCGCCGACACTGCGCGAGCTAATATGGACGAACGGTGACAATAGCCAGAAGCCAGAGTTTGGAATCTGCCGAATTCGATGGTGTGGTGAGCAATTTAAAGAAAAAGCCGGTCGACGCTTAACACCGTCCAAAAGAACAACGATCGATAAAGACTAACCAGAACGAGACACAATGCGTATATATCAACAGGCTAAAATGTATTTAACGCTTCGTTCAAACGTACTGTACTTAACGAGAGAAAGCTAAACGATCGACATACGATTCGCAAAATTCGTAAAATTCTCAATGAAAAATAAAATTCATAATGAAAAACGCAATTCTTAAATTATGAGTATTTAAAAATTCTTTTACATAAGAGAATTTTAAAAGAGTCTTTATTTGTTCAAATTCACATGAAGCTGGCAACAGTAAAACATGTTTCTCCAAAATTAGAGGAGTAAATATCGAGGTAAAATTGGTAAAAGGTCTAGTTTGGAATCTGTCAAATTCACCGAAGCGATGGCCGAATGGGAGAAAAACCTGCTGGACGTTTAATGCCGGAGCGACGAGTCGGAGTTGATGAAGGGAAGAGCGAGGTCCGCTAATGGGAATTTGCGAGACGGCCGTAACGCTCTCCGGAAACGTATGGGATGCACTTAACGTCTTACTTGAATGCGATGCGACTCAAAAACCGCACCGCGGGAACTGGTCCGCAGGTGGCACTTGAGCTCGTAGTTCAAACCGAGACCGAAAGGGCGTACGCGGTTAATTGGGATAATCGCCACGGTAAATCCGTCGAACGAGAGTTCCCCTCTCTCGGTAATATCTCTATCGAGGTAGGTTTTAATTTCTCGCCGCGGAATGCCGTGTAAAAAGAAAACCTCTGATGCGACGGTATTCGCGAAAAAGTGTCGGATGCATAATCAGACGAGAAGTCGCGTCTTGAATCGTGACACGCGTAAGCACAATTTGTCGTCCTTTCACCTGTCCTTCGGGACGTGAATCGCGAGCGAGCAAAAATGCGTGATATCGATCGAAACGCGATCGTCCGGCTTACTGGGATCGCATCGCGCAAAAAGATTCTTGCAAGAAGATGAGTGTGAACTTTACGGAGTTTCTTTTTTGAATCTCGTTAAACTAATACCATTCAATTTTTTTTGATATTCTTTTTAAATCTTAATCCATTAGTTAACTCGACAAGAAGAAACAAGTCACATATATTTAACTTTCTTTTTAAATTCATTTTTTTAAATTCTCAACGCTAAAAAAATGTTTAAAGCTATCCATAGCTATCCATAGTCCTCTTTTCGGTAATCGAAATTATCTTGGTGGAAAATCAAGGTTTTAAAAGCAGCGAATAATTGATCGAGCATCGTGGATATATCAATGAATAATTAATGTCGACGCACGGTTCTCATCAAGTGATAAGAAGATAACTCACAGTAGTTCTCGAAAGCATTAAAATTACCGTCGCGTAGACTCACCTGAATTCTGATGTGATTTCCGCAGATTTTCAACATTCATGTCCATTATGACACGTAAAGAATAGAAACGGACGAGATGACGAGGCCTGGTTATAATTTAAATCGTAAAGCTTTAATGCGACTAAATTATTAAAATAGAAGTGGAGTGCGTTAAACCACGAGGAAAAATTTAAAACTCTCACGGAAATTGCGATATGGATAATGAATGCGACTTAATTGGCATTATCGCGAATGTCAAGAAATCTAAAAATAGAAACGTTTACGACATACGGCGGACTGACAATATGAAAATCGCGAGAATAAAAAGTCCGCTCTACATGGGTGGTAGCGTACGAGCAGAAAGGTGCGAACATGACAAACATGTGTGGATAATTAACGCGATCTAAGCATCGTGTTCGGCGGAGCATGTCAAGTGACAAGGACTCGATAAGTAGCGTCCGTGACATCGTCGTCTCATTGCCCTACCGTGAAACGTACAGTTATTAACAAACGAGCAGGAAATATCCAGTCGTTTTTCGTAGGGAAAAAAAAAAAAAAAAAAAAAAAATAAACGATATGCGTCGTCATGCTGTAAGCCGCAAAGGAGATATAATTGATAAATATCTATCTATCGTATGTTAATAAGCTATGAATGTGGAAAAGTCAGTATCCGATTGTTTTTTTTCGTTCTTTAGTTAACTTTCGTCTAATGTGAATTCCACATTTTTTTAAAATTCAAGAAATAAACCAAAAGAAAGATCAAGATCTAAGCTGTAATTACCAAACCGCGAGTACGAGTGACGAATTCAACATTCGCAATTCATCTCATTTCCTTTCTCGACGACTATAATTATCGTTTAATCGTCAACTCTGAGAGATGTGTAAACTCAACGACTATAAAGCGCCTATTAAAAATGGTTCTATCTTTTTTCCTATCTATCGTTTCGGTGGTTTGACGAACAAAAACCGCACATTTCTACTCAAAGTTGAGAAACCGGACAAGCCGTGAAAACTAGGTCGGTCTTTTTTCAAGCGCGAACTCGGCGCCGAGCGAGGTGTGCGAGCTGAAGGAGAAACAGAAAGGGTGTCGAGAAGCGGTTAATTGGTGTTCTATGAATTTGGTGGCGATTACCGCGAAACAATGGGGAGCGGACGACGAGCTGATTCGCTTCTTGCAGTTCGCGTCGGTGACCGGCAGAGAATTGGCTGGCCCAAATGACTTCCATCGTGGAATTTTAATTATAAATTAGTTGATTAACTCAATAGTGTTTTTGCTGCCGGCGACAGTGTCTTCGGAACTGGTTGCGCCAGTGTATGCCTCACGTACGAGCGTCACGCACACTTCGAGATACCGGCTTGACAGGGGTTCTCCAAAAGATAGTTTTATCTCCGTAGATGTTTCTTCGAGAAAATATCAATTAGAAATTCATATGTTGATAGAGCGAGTTTACTCACAATTACATTCATCATTACAATTCCATTATCGATTATTATTAATAAAGAGTATAAAGTGTAATAACGGTACGTTAACGATAGTAACATAATTTTATTCGAAATCGAGATACATATCGTAACGTGCGCAATGGAGTCCGAGAGTCCGAAGCGGTTTGTTCCGGCAAGGATGTCCGGCATCAGGTTCTCGAAAAGAAAACAGGTCTTTGACATCGCAAAACGTCGCGCTCATTTCGCGCGCGGCAGGTGCGATACGCGTTTGAGACCTGCGTGCACGTAATTCCGCTGCACGCGGATATGCGAATGCACGATTATACTCACTTGCCAAGCACTTCTCCTTTATTTATTTTTTGCGAAACACATACACAGAGACCGCTTATTTTGCTTATGTAACAGCACGCAAAAGTAATCGAGAGTTTGTCGAGCAAATTGCGCGAAGCAAAGCTTTGAATCGAACACGAATAACAATTGTCGGGTGCGTATATCGAACGACCTGAAGAATTTTCGTAATCGCCAATACTGCGAATATTCCATAAAGAGTATTAAATTACTTAATTGCTTAATATTTCTCATCTATTTTCCATTGCAGCTAGACGATCAGTTCTCTGATTAGATAGAAGCGATATGAATATTCTACGGAGAAAAAAATAATTTGTCAGAAGGAAAGTCGAATTTTTTGTAATGTAAGAAATTCAAGTTGAGAACCTACGACAATCCAAAGATACCTACGTTCGAAGCCCCGCTAGCATGAGAAGCACAATGGCCACGAAGATGTAGCCACGCCGATGTCCTCGTCGCTTCGTCGGCACGCATAGCATGCGGGAATACGTTTTCTTTCATATTAAATAAAATATTCGACTTACTTTAACCGACTGCTATAACTTTTCGGCAAAATTTACTCAATAAAAAAGATAACGTGTTCTAACAATCGCTCGTATATACACATACATACACGCACGTACTATTTTGTACAAATCTCGATAGGAATGCAGTTTCTCTACCTTCGAACAAAAAAAAATATAAAAAAAAACAAGTAAAACATAAAAACACAGCCTCCTCAAATTACAAATCTTGTCAAATGCTAATCTGACATTAATCTATGAAAGTGACAGCCGTCTTAAATTTCAACTCACCGAAATTGTCCCGAACTATATGAAAATTATGTTAATCATATAACAGGTGAAACAAGTCGCTTTAAGATTGGTACTTTGACCATGAAATACTACGCAAAATAAAAATGTGTGTGACTTGAACAAAGAATTAATTTTCACATTAGCTAATGCTATCGAAGGATCTTCTTTTTTGACGCGAATTATTATATTTTAGAAATACAGTGTCATAATTGTTGTACGCATTAGAGGAGGAGTAAAACGCAAACAAGAACAGATTCCTTAGTGGAAGTTCCTTTGGAAGTCAGACACGCGGGAATCGCAAATTAAGGATGAGGAAAGGGCACGAGGTACTCGCGGGTCAGAAGATGTCCCGCTCTCGGTTCTCTCCGGTCCGCATACCGGACGAACCGAGCGACGCCGCAGCCGCAGCCATAGCCGCTTCCATGCAAAAAAAGGTACAAAACTTGTGACCCGACTCGAAGCCCCCGGTCCTGCCGTTCGCCTCAGAACCGCCATACTTTTTGCCGACACTCCGAGAGTATGAGAGAACGAACTGTGTCTGGCGTGAACGTCAGCAGAATGTAAAATATGCAACACGTTCTCGTCCGTGTCCGAATCTCGGTTCCCTGACCGGTGACTCGAAGAACACCGGTCCGCGAGATACACAAACAATCCACCCAATGTGATATTACAATTTAGATAAGTAGAAATTTCGTTTTTTGTTGCTGGCATTCGGTCACTGAATAAAAGAAAATTTTGGAAGAAGAAAGACAGTCTAGATAATGAATTTTACTTGAAAATTGAAAATATGCGCTCGTCAAGCGAAAATAAATTGAAGAAAATTTCAAGACAATCTCGGTGATATATCATGGTTCTTGGAAGTTGAGGAAGATCCTGCTACAAAGAACATAGCATTTCCTTTCCGTCGTAACAATGGACATTCTTTCCACGAAAATCCGCGAGACCGAATAATATAACGAAGACTTCTCGTCACACATCGCGTGTCATCGTAATCTTTCTTAAAATATTTCGCGAGCGAAAAACGAATCGTTTTTCGACGCGAAGAGAAACGGAAGGAACGCTAGGTACGTCTAGTAACAAGTAAAAAAAATTAATTATACATAAAGAGATGCGATGGATAAGATTTTACGTGCTCTGAATTTACGCGTAATTAATTCCGGATTCTGCGCCGTTGCAAGATTTCCGGTGGGGACGCGTCAAACGATCCGCCCAATGCAGCTGCATCACGCGTCACGGTTTTACCTGCATTCCCCGCGTATTTCATTGCGTTAATCGCACTTAGCGCGTGGAATTTGCGCTACGCAGGAAGCGCCAAGGATACGTACGTAGATTGGAGGAGGAGCTTGAGGAGCGAGAGAAGCAAGCCAGCCAGCCAGCCAGCCAGCCAGCCAGGAGAGGGAGGTCTCGGGGGAGCAACGACTAGTTTCTTCTCCGTGTTATTATCTGCCGTGTCCAGTAAGTGCCGCGTATAAGATAGCCGGGATGTGGAAGACATCATGTCGGTACCGGCGGATATTCCGTTCTCCGCCACTGTGTCCATTTAGTTACGTGCGTTGTACGAACGGGGGAATACTTATACATTTCCTTATACTAACAATTCCAAGAGGTATTTCTCCGTTGCCCTCCGCGCTTCCCCGCATCCATACATAATAATGCCTACCTACTTAGTTTGTCGCATCGCCCATGCATTAACGATCTAGGACCGTGGCGACTATTCGATCATAAGGGACTTTTAACACATTGCCAAAGAGATGCAAAAATTTCCTACATCGTGTAATAAAGAATTCCTGTAAGCCGTTCACAATGCGTTAAGACGTTCGCGATGATCATAGAGATAGTACACGATATAAAGTGATGATTTAATCAAAACGTACTAAAAAATATAAATATTGTATAAAGAATGTATGTCATATGCAACTTTGGAAACGTGATGACTGAAATATTTCTAGAAAAATTATAAAATTATACAGAATCAAGTTAACTTTCATCATATAATATATAAAAGATAAAAATGATTAGAGAAGTCGGAGAAGTACAAATTCGCATATTGCCTTAACTCAAACCGAATTCGATAATCTCGCAGGGCAACAAAGTCAGTCGCTTACGACTAACATATCCCTGAATCATGCTCGAGACAAAATAATGGTTCCAGAGTACAGAAGAATCAACGACGGAAGGCAAGACGCGATCTTGCTCCCTCGCTCTGGACCTTTCTCTTATCTTCGTCCACCCTGTGGATACAGCTACGCCCACACCGTAGCTGTATCCGTTTGATGGTGGCTCATACCATTACATGACTTTTGATCGCCGACCGTTATCCTGTGTATTTGCAGTAGATACCTGCATACCTAGTTTGTCAATGTTGCAATCAACAATCTTCGAGACTACGCCGAGCGTGTCGTCGTTTCGTCATGGCGTCTGGAAGTATTACGACGACGAGCGCGCAATGACGACGGCATGTAACGAGATACCATGGCGATTTCACACACGCATGCAAATCCCTTCCAGTATCGAGTTATGTCGGCTCTCCTGTCGACCAGACGGAAAAGATTCACAGCGACAATGATGCGAGAGAAGAGAGAGAGAGAGAGAGAGAGAGAGAGAGAGAGAGAGAGAGAGAGAGAGAGAAGGAAGAAAAGACTTGCCAACACGCCTTGGTCTTCGTGCCGGATTAGATATTTATCTGGTTGAGTCGTGGGAAAGTGGAAATTTTTCTATTTTCCATAAAGCTTACCAGAAATTTCCAGAATCTTGATTTATTTAGATTTGAGATGTGATTCGGATGTCTTGATAATCACTGGTATCTTCGTTTTACGTGTGATACTATTCTATCGATACTCTTCGATGTGCGTGAATACGAGTGACGAGATCTCATAGACATAAAATATCATACGTTTCTCCGTGGCCATGGCGCCGGTGAGATCAAACCGATGATAATCCAAGCACGGAGGAGCAGACGCATAAGAATAAGAAGAAGGGTTCATCCTGGCCGTAGTGTCCGCGATCCTTTCTCTCCATTCACGTGGTGCGATGGACGAAGGAGGACGGGTTATCATTAAGTGAAATGCCATGTCCACTATCTCTCGGCTCTCACGCGGTCCCAGCTGCTTCTCCGCGGTGCCAGGACTTGTTTCCTATGAGTCCTCGGGTATCGCAGCAGAGCGGCACGTCGGAACGGGATAATCCCTTTGCCGCCGCCTCGCGCTGCATCACGAGAAATTCTCTGCAAGGGTTATTAATAAGGCTACCGCTATCTAACGCAATTAGAGACGCGAAGTCCTCGGGTCTTGTTATATACTACTGCTGGGGGGGGGAGGTTATACGAGAGGACATCGCGAATACTCTCTCAGCACTTTCCAGCACGTCGTAGCTCATCTTCATCTACCATACCATTCACAGGACTCTCTCACATCGTGCCTAATTTATTATGTGTTCGTAATAGTTACTTCCAAAATTGTCATTGCGTCTATGCAAGTACATGTTATGCAACTAATTATATACTTTTTTTTCAGTATTTATTCACATAAATGCGCATATATTTGTATCATTTGATTTATCCGTTTTTATTTAATTTAACGTCATAATTAGTTTCAACACTCCACCGTGCCCCGTTTATTGTGTATCGAACATATAAAAGAGATTGGGATTTTTGTGCTTGCAATAGCAGAAAATTATCCCAATTCCGTCTATTATCTTCAGTAGCTTCTAGCGAAACTACCGTGAGTGAGAACGTGAGCGACGCAGCATGCCCGCGAGTAATAAAAAAAATTCGGTATAAGTACAGCCTTGCGCGTCGGCGATCGAGATACCTTCTTGCCACGGAGCGATCATCGTTGTCTGCGTCATACGATGTAGATACGATCTCACGACTACGAGGAGCCGCGCCGTTCACGTACGACCTTGCCGCGTCGCAACTGAAGAATACAAGGCAACACACTTGGAGATCGCCCGGTTTTACGAGTGAATGCAGTCGGCAATTAATGTATGATCCTTGAGAGTGCGATTGGAGCGAGAGCGAAAGCGAGAGCGAGAAAGGATTTTAATTCAATGGAAAAAATTCCGCGTAATTATAATGAAGAGAGGAGGTAGTTGATCGATACCGATTGTATCTCGGCGACTTAACAAACTCCGCGAGAGAACGCAAATGCGTCCTACCGCACACCGCTCTCTTTCTCTCTCTCTCTCTCTCTCTCTCTCTCCTGTTCATTTATATCAGCTAATGTCGGAGAACAGACTAGGCGCCGATACTAATTAATTATGAGCGAGACAAGCGGCGTGACCGACCGCCAAGTTCGTCCTGATAAACGAGATTTCGTGAAAAGATTTATTAACACTTCTACGGTAAATTAACCGTTAAAGCGCATTCGGTGCCGTGCGATAATACATCAGAGAAATTTATAAGATTCGTATATTTAATGTTATTTTAAATATTCGCTCTTTTATCCTTTTTATAAGTATTACATTTATATATTATTCGCGATTATCTTTCCGAACACGAAATTCTGCTTTTCTGAATCGGATAATGATCTCACAGTGGTATTATCCTAATTTGACATTTTCAAAACGATTCTGCAATCTAACTTACTCCTTGCGAATACAAATAAAATATAATTACATTAGCGTAACATAAATAGAATTAATTTGTAATATAATAAAAAAACTTAAAAAATTGATAATACGAGAAATATCTAATGACTCTATATATATATATATATATATATATATAAGAAATATGTAATGATGTAACGAATACACACGCTCCGATACCGGTTTCATACCGGTCCTTTCGTCACACAAGTAAAAGAAAATCAAAAGAATCACCTCTCTACATTTAAAAGTTAAATCAATATATTCTAATGAGAAGGAAAAGTGAGCATAACTATTATAATATTTTCTCGAGAATTCCGAGTATTGAGATATTCCGCTTAATTGAAAGTTGCGACTATCACCGATTAACTTAGCTGAAAAATAATTATGGATTCTTCTAAATCACTTATCTCAGTATTAATAAGCGACAAACTGTGCCAATTAAGATACGTCAAAGTATCTCGATCCTTCTTGTGTAAATCGAGACAACGGTTAGGATCACCTTGATGAGGAATATCAGTAGATCTCACCACTGGACGTGAAGTAGAAGATGAAGAGGAGGAAAAGGAGGAGGAGGAGGAGGAGGAGGAGAGTGAGAAGGAAGAGAGATATTTCTAACGCATCATTATAGCCACGAGTGGAGTGCTAGTTACCGGAGGTGTCTCCTCGTAAACACTCGGACATTTACATAACGAGTGACATCTGCCAGCCCAATCATACACGCCACCGAGAGTTTAATACCGCTAGCATACCACTCTGCGTATACCACACTGTCTTCGAGGACTCGCCTGTATACATCCATAACGCGTGGCACACGGCCATGCGATGCACATGTTTGTTCGCATGTCGCGCCGTGACAAATATCTACGAAACTGAAGAAAACACGTTAAGGAAGAGCATATTACCATTTGCATACGGTAATGTTGATTCCGGGTAAGAACATAACGTGCCGCGTAGCGGTAAGATTATTTTTACGGAGAGCGGATTACACTTGCGAGACGTGATTTTCACTCACTATCGACTTTATCACTTTTCAAAATTAAAAATCATTTAATTGTAATTCGAATGCCTTATCTAATATAATTTAAAAAAAAAAAAAAAAAAAAAAAAAAAAAAAAAAAAAAAAAAAAAAAAGTATTCATGGTTATACATGTGAATCTTCATAATTAGTCCGAGAGGATTAATCAAAGATTAGGGAGAAGGATTTCGTCCTACTTTTTAGTGATGCTCTTTTCTCCAATCCGCGAGGATCTCTTCATTAAACCACAGTACAAGAAACATATCGCGTCTTTCTTCTAATCCCAAAGATGGTAGGTTTTGTGATCACCACCTGTCGTTTGTACGACCGCCCTCGACGATCCTTTAGTCCAATCATCCGCCTCGATCTGCTGTCATATTTCTTGCCGTCCACAGTGTGCAATGAGGTAATTTAGTGAAGCCCGCGAAAACCGACCGACTATCAATAGCCCTGCCGAGCAGCGTCATTGTTTTGCTCCGGTCTATTCAGGCTTGCCGAGATGTGCCACCACGACGGTGTACCGCACAATAATTACCTCTGTCTGTGAAAGATTGCGATAACGATAAATCTATAATAATTTCTTCCACGAATCAGTACATAAATAAAAGTCGAGAGCGAAAAGAAAAAAAGGAAACTCTGCAGAATGTAATCAGATATGGAATCATCAACAAATATATTACTTCGATATAACAATCGTGGGACATCAAAAATAAGTTTGCTGTCTCGTTATGGAACCCTTTTCACGTAGATTAAGAGCTCGTTGGTGGGGCGAGAACAATTGAAAGGGTTCGGGCGGGGTGTGGCAACATATAATTACAGTAATTAGCAGACAAGTAATTAATTAGGCCCGCACGCCGTTTGTTATTTCTCGCGACGCGAAGTTGCTGAATGTGTATGCGTATGTGTATGTGTACAAACGTATATTTGTGTATACCGTTGTCCGCGTGTACGAGTGCCTAAGCTACCTGTGAGATACTGGTATAACTAGTATACCCGTGTCCCTATATGTCCGCGTGTTCAAGAGGTTACGTCTTGATCCCAATTAACGAGCGATTTTTTGCCAAGCGCATCGAGAGACCCCGAGTGAACGAGCATGAGGAGCGATCTTGCAAATTACGTCACGAAACGCAAAGTTGATCAAGTCGCCGATCGTGAGACGATGGCAAGCCTATACATTTTGTATTGATACTACTAAATTGATATTTGCTACTTTCCCCAAAAGTAATTCGTTTCCCCTATCACTATGATTATAATTTTATATTATTTGCTTTATAAAAATATAGTGTGTTCTCAAGTGTGTGTTTTTAATTTTTCAGTTTCTCGATATCGCTTACAAGTCGTCAAAAATATTGAGAACTTCACATTAATGAGAACTGAGAAAATCAATTATAATTATCTTTTTTTTTAAGTCTCAAATATATTTTGGCCATTTTTGTAACCTTGTCGTATAAAATGACAAATTTTTTAATTTTAAATTCAGAAAAAAAAAAAAGAATATTACAAGTATTTCTCGTGATTTTAAAACGTTTTCCATTAAATTAACTTTAGAAATTCTTATCAATTTTGAAATTACCATTATACTTTTGTCTCACACACACACACACACACACACACACACACACACACACACACACACACACACACACACACACACCACGCGCGCGCGCGCGCGCGCGTTTATTCCAGAAAAATTAATAATAATTAACTATGTAAATCAATTTAAATTAACATAACAACGAAAGTGTATATCGCCGAATCGAATTATTCGATGCATTGACTCTTAGTACAGCACAGACGATTGGTCGTGTCCTGCATTTGCCAAACATTCGGGATTCTCCCCTGCAATCGCCGACGACCACGCACGCTTCACCGGGCAATAAACATAATGGCGCACGTCCTTAATTAAGTAGATTTTCAATCAAGATTCAATCAGTCTCGTTGTAAATGTAAATGCACCGACCCAACCCACTCTCACTTCTCCTCCTCACCGTTCGCCGGATTGTCGTCGTGTCCAGATCTGTGGAGCTTGGTAAATTCATGTTCGAAAATACGAAGGATGAATCTATATGCTGTAACAATGTATTCGCATAATTTCGATAAATTATCGTGCGCGTTAAAAAATATATATATTTCAAAGAGAGATATTAACAAACTCCAACTTCTTGATTTCGCATCCAACGCATGAAAATAAATCGTATAAATAAAAAAATTCGTTTGCCGTGCGTAGCACTTTATACGTTTATACTAAAACAAGACAAAAATATATTACACACAATATTCGCGAGGCGATAAAAAAAAAATACCATGTCGGTGACCAACAATGATCCTAATTAATTTCCGTACATTTGCGTGCATTTAAAACAAATGCTGGATCGATTATCGATGAAAGGCTCTTAATGGGCAATGACTTTGTCAATTACGCTCGGGTTCAAACATCGTGCTCGTCATAATGTCGCGATTCGTAACATCGTAAAAAGATTCGATCGTCGTGACGCGCTCGGTGCCACGATTGCATTTGCGGATGAGCGCGAAGGAGCGAGCGGTGGATATGCAAATGTGTCGTGGCGGAACTGCGAGTAGAGGAGGACCCGGCTGGGGGTCCGCAAAGTCGAGACAAAGTCACAGCGGGATCCACTCTCCCGAGCATGCCCCCTTCCGCCTCCCGACCCCTTCTACCTCCTCATCCCGCTCGCTCGCTCCCTCGTGCCTCGCTCGCAAATGAAATTTTCCGCAACATTGCATTCGAATGCGATTAAAGCTCGTATAGCGAGCTGATACCCCGCGGAAGCGAATGGAGAAACCAAGTCGAGCCGAGAGACTACTCGAGAGAGGCTCTTCTTCACCGTTTCTTCTTCCTTCTCTCCACGTTCGGCCGAGAAGACTTCCACGCCCCCCCCCCCTCCTTCGTTGATTTCGAGAAATCGAATTGTAACTTGTAGGTGCCACCGTGGCACCCTCCGTGACAGAAGCACGCGTGATTCATCGCCTACTAACTCGAAGCGCGCTAGCTAATTTCCTTCGGAATATCGATTCTATTCCACACGAATAGAAGAGTTCAAGAACTCTCTCTTTTGCGTGTTTTCTCACGTTGTCTTAAAGTTTATAATATATTAGAAACGGTAGAATCTTTCGCGATATTAATTTGTATAATAATAAATCTAATATTAAAATTCAAGCCGAAACGAAGCAGTTATATTTTGCTTTTGCAAAATGTTTCTAAAAGCGGGAAAAATGTGACGTATCGTTATAACGCTCAAGGACTCGCGTAAGTACGATACATAGAAGTTATATAAAAGTAATTAAGATTGATTATTATAATCAACCTTAAATGCTTGTCATGTAGCGACTGCTGTAAAAAAGATAAACACGGTGCGACTATTATTCCGATCATTAGATGCGCTCTCATGCGGAAGGAGCGTAGGACGACGACAAGAACTCGTCTTCTCGTGCATTTAAACGTCGCTCGATGCAGCAGCAGGAGGTACACGTCGATGTTTATCGCGCGAGAACGCCTCCGACTGGGACTAAGTAAGCGGTACAGCCACGTTTTGTACGTCTTTACGTGACGAAGGGGCTACCGACGTCGCGCTTCGTCGTGCGGCAGCCGCCGTCAATTCTGATCCAAGACGTTCGTTGGTTCCTACCGCGAGTGGCATCTCCCTCGGAGATGCCGTGTAAGGGCGGCGGTGTAGGATGCAACTTTGACAGTGACAGACGGATACTTAATGCGTGAAGTCACTTTGCCGCTCGAGCATAAGTCGAAGTTATAATCCTGATCCGCACTACGGAGATGCTAAATATACAACCGTTTCTTTTTAGTACGTACAGCCAATGTATAAAACAAAATATCAAAGATGGATATCCATTAAGATCTCTCAGATTTTCATTTCCTTTAATTTAAAATATGATTACACGTTTTTTTTTTAATTCAATCCTAAGATAGTTGAAGAATAATTACGTATAAAAATAGCGAGAGAAAAAAATATAATAATGCTTTGCCTTGGAATATATGTGAACGTGTATCTCTCTCTCTCTCTCTCTCTCTCTCTCTCTCTCTCTCTCTCTCTCTCTCTCTCTCTCTCTCTCTCTCTCTCTCTCTCTCTCTCTCTCTCTCTCTCTCTCTCTCTCTCTCTCTCTCTCTCTCTCTGTGTGTGTGTGTGTGTGTGTGTGTGTGTGTGTGTGTGTGTGTAGGAAGGAAGATAGTTGAGCGGATTCTCGACCAGAATCCAAAACGACCAGTGCGTCTCCGCTCGCCATCCTGAAAAGTTTCCAAGGCGGAGGGCCCGGGCATCTGGAAATAAGGGACGACGTGGATATAGGATCGCGTAGGGATAGAGTGGCTCGCGGCGGTTCGCCGTTCACCAAGAGCAATATACGCGTCATATATCACCTGGCTGTAGCTAATGTCCGGGAAGGTGTGCGTGAGGCTATCTGCGCGCCATAAAACACTCTCGCGCTCTGCTCCAGGAGGGGTTGCTAGTGGCTCGGTGGCGAGTGTCACCACAGGTGCGGACATTCTCATCATAAATACCAGCCCAGCTACAGCCGTAAACTGTCTGGAGAACCTAATTGGGGCGTGGCTGCGGTTACACCTTCGAGACTTTACCTCTTTCATTGCGTTGTCTTTCGCGCCTTCATTCCTTTCTCCTTTTTTTCCCCTTTCCCCTCTTATCTTCGATATTCTCCTAAGAATATGGTGTATCGCTATCCTTACGCGTATCCACGGAATGTTATACCGTTTGCTGTTGTTCTTGATAACCGTTATCGCTCAATACACGTTTCTTCTGGTCATAATTATAAGTTCGATACGTAGCATGCGATAAATGAAGTAGACAGAATGGAAACTCAGCAGAAGTCAATTACACAATTCATTGTCGAGAAATGTCTAACGTAATAATCGCCGAGAAAAGCAATAAAATGAAATAAGCGAAAAATATAAGAAAGGAAAAACCGAAATGTCTTCTGTAAAAATAAAAAATAAATCGATTACAAATTTTGATTTTTTAAAACTATTGATAGTTTGATAGATTAATTTCAGAAAAATAAAATAATTACATTACGAATATAAAAGAAGACAAAATAGAATTTTTACCAAAGACGATCATGGATACCTGCATATTTTATACGCAAGAATACACATATGACATCGATTAAATGAGAAGGACAGTAGAATATCCGAGTATTGCAGATGGAATGGACGATGATCGAACATTCCCAAGGAATTGGAATTCCCTTTTTATTTATGTGGGTGTAAATCGTAAATACAAAGCAAAATATTGAAGATCCTTACTCTACACGCAAATAAATTGTTTTATTAATTAAAGAAATGTGAAATCATATCACGCGTATAACATAAAAAAATAATAAATAAAACATTCGATAATATCGAAATGTTAGAGCTAACTTAGGAACTAGATCCGTGACGGAACGCAATATTGTGAGACGATCGTTGCCTTTAATGATTTCGAGGTGTTTCCACCCTCATAATGGTTAGTGTGCGTGTTTTCACGCGAGGGTGGATGCGAGAAAACGTTAAAAGGTAGGCCGGTTTCGGCACACCTCTCCGTTTAACCACCTCATATCATTTCGCATACACACACACACACACACACACACACACACCCACTCTCTCTCTCTCTCTCTCTCTCTCTCCCTTTTTATTTTGTACAAATTTATAGCGCTGAATGTCCAGCGAACTTCGGTCTTAACTGTCCGCTAGCATGAACCTGCGAGCGATAACGAGCACCAGCAACAGCAATGGCATGATGATTCTCTCTTTCCGTCCCCTCCCTCTCTCTCTCTCTCTCTCTCTCTCTTTTTCTCTCTCATTGACTGTCCAGGTGAACATAACGGTAAAAGGACGATATGTGCAATCAACACTGGCGTAAGCGATGAAGGATTCTCAGTCGTTTTAATTTCGAACAAATCTTCACTAGCGGATATACCATATAACTGCATTTGCAAAAAGTGACATATAAAATTTCCCTCATATTTAAAATAAGTACAAACAAGTAGAAAATGATACAAAAGAAATGATACAAAATAATTTTGTTTCTTCAATTACCAATTTCACTTATTTTCAATTTTACATAATGATAACTACACAATAAAAGTTTTATAAATAAGATACCTTATCTTCGAGTTTTGAGATTTATAAATGTCGAAAATTCAAACAATCAACTTAACGATAATAATATCGCAATGGCACGACCGAATCCAATGCAGTTGCATTTCCGTGTGATATCAGGTCGTGTAAAGCGACGCAAAATTACATTCGCACGATTGCGCCGCTGGTAACCGGTTCTTATCGCCGGGACGGCGAAAATTATTCTCGCCTCGATGTCTCGCGTGTACGTACCGTCGTGGTCCGCTGAGGATCCTTAATTATTATCGCGACGCATCAAGGGGGAGACGCATGTGCGATAATCGAAATACCCGCGATATATAGTTTTAATTATAATTATCAATCGATTTGCATCATCATCATCATCGTACGTGAGCGAAATGTAAATTCGTATGGATTTGTAAGGCTTTCCTTATAAGCACCTCTCGTGAGTGTCGCCCACATAAAAATTGGAGGACCGTTTACGAAACATACGAAATCGCCGTTCTCTCCAATTTTTTTCCGAGCGAAAGCGGAGGCACGAGACACGATATGAAGAGCACTTAGCTTCGAAGCTCGACAGAAGCTGTTGGATTAGGATACTGCTGGAGAAGGTTTGTTGCTTCTACGAGTGTCGCCCCGTCTGTCGCTCGAGCGTGTTTGAACATATTTGTTCGGTCCTCAAGAAGACGGGACCTACTCACATTATTGGCCCGAAACTTTTCACTACCAGACGAGGATCCTCCGTCTGGTTTCTGCCATACCTGTGTCTCCTTCTGATGCAAGATCCAAGCGTGTATCTTCAGCGACATTCCGTTTCGAGATCGATAGAGGCTATTACGATCGACATGTCGTGACTATTACGTCACGATCTCCGCCGTCTTTCGCCATTGGCATTAAACGGGAATTATTATGAGTATTTACACTCGGACATGGACAGTCATAAAGTGACAAGCGTAAACCGAGTTTAAAACTATCGATCCACGTTTGCTAACCAAACTCACGTTTATCTATATTATATTTTTGTATTTAACGATCAATACGCGATACATGAATAAAATTTCTGCGCATGTTTTTATATATCCCACTTTCTTTTTCGCTGAATTTGTATATTAGTTTCTCTAAAAAGAAACTCTCTAAAGTAAAGCCATTCTCGCTCATCGTCTTTTCAAATTTTAATTCGTCACAGAACATCGAATCGTAAAAACACGGTTCGAACCGTATTTGAAAAAAACGATCGATCAATTTAATCGAACAACCAAAGAAATGAATGAAAAGTAAAAAGTGTTGGAAATAATGGCGCTTTTCGAATAATCGACTATTATGTAAAGGTGCCATTGTAAAGATCCCGATCTAATATCATGCCTAATGTTATCTATCAATGACAGGTACAAAGTGTTCGCTCTCGTTATGTAGTCCAGACATTGCAGCACGATCCGTAAAGAGACGTTTTCGTTTACTTTTTTAATATGGCATATGGCTAGACATTACAAGCAGACAAATCCACGTCTAGCCGTCAACATTATCCACATATTACACACGCTGGCCGGCTCCCACACGCGTGCGCTTCACGACAGAGTACTATCATCCCATATGTACACGCACGTCCAACGCTGTATACACATAAAGGGCGCGGAAGATGACGATGACGACGACAACGACGACGACAACGACGACGACAACGACGACGACAACGACGACGAAGAGCGCAGCTAACAGGGCAAACACGAAGCCAGTTACTCGCTCAAATATTTGTACCTGGCCAGAGTCCCAAGGCGTTATCTTCAACACGCATTGGCTCCTACGACGTAGGAAGCGGAGCGGAGAAATATACGCGTAAGAGAGAAAGAAAGAGGGATGCACACAGAGACTACAGGTTGATTCACCTTGGTTGGGCGAGCAGATCCTGTTAATGAAAGACTCTCTTTCACGCCCAAGCACCAAGTGGAGACAATAAAGATACCTCGTTGATCCTACGTTTCTTTTCCCGTTCGTGTCGTTGCTTCCTTTTTCCCACTCTTACGAGGAGGATGTAGGCGCAACAGTTTCCTGTTCTCGCGCAACTACAAGATTATAGTGCCATAATCTAATCTGTGTTTACACCAGAAGTAAACTCTCCTGAGCACCGAAAAATATCGCTTTTGGGAAGTTAAGCGAGCGCTGTTATCGATGTAACGTGGGAGAATAACTTTGTCGCGGTAAATGAATCCAGACGGTATCGCAACGGTACTCGCGCTGTACTCGACTTGGGAAAACGCACGTGTATTTTAATTCAGGCGCCAGGATTCATCTTTAATTTAACGCGAGAGATTGGTCTGGAGGAAAGTAATTTTCACAAATTGATGTCACGAATAATATCGTTCATCTTTTCCGACACTTCTCTATAGGGCAAGGGCGGGGCAAGCGAATTCTCTAATCGGCGCCTCGATCACTCGGATTTGGGGGGGGGGGGAAGTCATAGACGGTAGGGAAGAATAAATCGCGGTTATTAGCGCGAGATTACGTGAGCTTGCGCTCAGATTGCTTTGCGGTATAGGGGTCTAAATCTAAAATCTATATATCCGACGATTCAGTATCCGGCCATAGTCGAGACACGTGGAAGAATGAGAAGGAAAAAGAGAAAAAGGCGGATATATATAGACGAGAGAGAGAGAGAGAGAGAGAGAGACGCATGGCAGCAGACACGAGGGATGTAAGAAGATTCCGACGCGTGCACATTGTTAGGGGAATCAGATTAGCCAGCAAGCCTGATGTATGTGCATCGCTAGTAACGTATCGTACTGTTCTCAGTATCTTACTGCCCCCCCCCTCTCCCTCAATCTTGTCACAATCTATTCAGCGAAGATAGCTAATACTATATTATCGAACACAGTGCCACTGTTTTTAGAGTAAGATCGACCTAAGATTAAGAGTGCTAATTCCTAAGCAACTTCCATTGCTAGATTATTTTTATCGCCGCATTTAAATATATATATATATATATATATGATTGCATGTATGTTGAATTTCAGCTAAGCAATAAAACCATTATAATTGTAAAACTCTGGAATTCAATATTATATAAAATAAACGTAAAAATGTTAATCTCTCACAGCGATTTTAGCGATAGATAACTTCATTATCGCAACTCGATTTTTATGAATACAAAATATGTATCTTGTTGTCTATGAGAAAAGACTATATATTATACTAATTATAGCGGACATACGTCCAATTAAATTAACACAAACGATTCGCTTCCCGCGATTGGCATTAGTCCGTTAGGGAAACTCAAGATATATATATCTAGTTTGATTCTCTGCTCAGGCACATAAATTCATGATGATTTATCGTCCTGATATTCAGTGTTCGAAGAAAGAGAAAGGCATCGGCACTTTATGTATCGCGAACACTGCGCGGCAAAGTTCTACCTTTGGATGCGTGCATGATCGGTCTAATTAAACTTTGCGAAGCTGAGTGAGACGTCAACTCGTTCCGTTCTCAAAGACTCGCCATACCAGCTCCTCGTATCGAGATGAGAGCAATCTCTCACTTATGTTATGTATATACTCCGTTTCTCTACTATGTCTTAATAAACCGTCCAACGGAATTACTATTGCATCGATCGTATCGATACCATACATACTATATACGACCAAATCAATTATAGCAACAAACTCCGGTTTAGATTATCAAATAGACATGTATTTTTTAATATCATATTTTACAGAAGATCAATAATCGAACAAATAAGCACGATTCGCACGATTCAAAGATTTCAACACGTCAAAATGCTGACTGAAGCAAACAAATTAATTAATCTTTTAAATTCAATAAATATATTATAAAAACAATCAAAAAACATAGTAAAAAATATCTTCAATACTTTATTATCTCAAAAACAAAATGAGTACGGAAAAAAGTGGAAAACAATACCATCGAAAAGATAAAGTACACACGTTGCGTCGACGTCGTGCAAACGTGCAATCCTACGCGAAACGTCAAAGATTCATTGAGATGAGGAAAAAAAAAAGAACGTGGGAACAGATGAACGATTTGTTCGGTGGTAACGAACACGCTGCATGCCGGATTCGCATAAGTCGCTACTTCTTGTACGATATCTCCCTTGGTCGGGAAGCATCTCGTGTAGGTAGAATTAATTACGCGGCAAAATACATCTTGACAGAGACACCTGGCCAACTGCAGTCGTCGGTAATATTTAAATACGCACACCCACGACTTGTGTGCCGGATGATGCTCGATAAATCTCCAAAGAATTGTCATGGGATAATGGTGACAAAGGCGCTGACGTTGTCAAAGAATTAAGTGGCCTCACATTCGTAAGGCATGCATTTCAAGTGTGAGTAATAAAAAACCGATATCAATTTATATTCGTTTTTGCAATTAAGTCACTTTAACTTGCTTTTTAACATGCAGTCTAATATAGAGAGTCTCTAAATCGCTTATTCTCTCTCTCTCTCTCTCTCTCCTCTTTTTTTTTACAAACTATCTGTATATTTAAGATTTGCAAATTTCCCTGAACTACTTAATAAAAAAATACTACTTACGTATTTGCGCATATGATAAATAAAAATATCCGACTTTCAAGCAATGCTATAATTATCGAATTAAAAGAGACAGATAATGAGACAGGCAATTACAACGATACCGAGTGACTAATGTTCTTTTTATCTGGACAGCGACTTGCCACCCTCCGAATTGCAACCAACCTAAGTCATTACGCGCCGTTAATGTATCGTCTCTCTTGTATTCGGCAGCACCCTCACAAATCCATCCCCTCGATAACGTACCGTGATTTCGTATGCATCCAAGTCGCACGCTAGTTATCGACTAATGAAATCGATGGATACACGGAGAAGTTAAACACGACGAAGAACCCCTTACGAACAGGGTGTTGCCACCGCCAAGAAATTTCGGATGGAAACCTTCGCCCTCTCCAACTCCCTTTTCATTTCCGACAATCATTAGGTTGCAAGAAGAAAGTAGATAAAAGAGTGAACCTAAAAAAAGTTAGCAAATATATCAACTATCGTTTTTTTTTTATTTTCTTTGTTTTTTTTAATATTCAATAATATTTATGTGTAGTTCGCGAATAAAAATCAATTAACGGTTACTCACTGTCTTTGGAAGCCGCGATGCTCGGAGAGCGATTGAAAAGTCTGCACTTACCTGAAGCAAAACGTGAGTGAAATTATAAATTACACGATCGTTAACTTTTGTTTTTTACGCTCCGCGCAAGCGAACAGTGACCTATCAACGAGAGGGAAGCAATAGCGTGCGTAAAAGCACGGCTAATAAAGGACTCTGCTATAAAATTCAATCCTCAGGCTAGCAAGGGGAAAGAGCAACGGCGATATCGCGTTATATGCTTCCTCCCAGTTTGACGGGTTGGATAGAGAAAACGCTAGATCGGAGACGTGAGAAGCGCCCCGTCGAAGGGACAATTTCGTCAGAAGCGGCAAAGTCAAGAAAGAGAAGGAGGAGGGTGTCCCATAGACGTGCGTCCACATTTAAACCTCGCGTGTACACCTACAGAAGCCGTGATACGCCACCGGTAATGGTACTTGGTGGCAAGACTCTTTTGTGGTGTGAGAACGGTATTGTCTTTTTACGGCCTCCGCAGGCATTCGCCGGTGTTTCCCTGACGCTCGAGGGAGCAGACTCTCTTCCTCGCCTTCGGTCCCGAGCTCCTTCGGCATTATCCGAGAGAGATCACCTTTTTACCGGTCGTTGCGACCTCGTCATTCTGCCCTTATCTCGAGACCTCCCCCGTCTCCTGTTGAACGGTGAGAGGGAATGGCATACCAGGAGGAAGGTAGCAGCCCTTCTCGATCGCGTCGCGCTTGCCGAGAGTGTCCACGGACGAAGGAGAGGAGAGGAAGGAGCGAGAGAGAGAGAGAGAGAGAGAGAGAGAATGCGGGCGGAATAGCAGCGAAACCGTGACGAGGTCGTCAAATCCGTAGAGCGATTGAAAATTATACAGGGATCGGCTTTACGAGCGAACGCTTTAGCTGCGTTGACGTGGCCGCACTTATCCGCGTACTATGTCCCTATAACGCCGCGATATCTCGTCGACCCCGAGGAGCACCACGACAGTCAGATCTTCCGAGTCGAGGTTTATGGGATCGGCTCTCCTCTCGGCAAATCCTGTGACGCGGCTGCAAAAGTTACGGCGCGGTCAAAACGGGATACATCGTACGTCAAGAGGATACACTCTCGACCCATCTTTTCACGCGACTATCTTATTAATACACGGGACTTTGCGATAAAATAAGACGTTTCCACACAACACGATGACACCTCCGACAATTTTTGCGTTCCTCGCGCAAACCTAACGGTCTCGCTCTCTTCGCCATTTGCGAGCATACTTCCGCCTTAGCGATCGGCCAGCGATTTTCCTCGAGGGAATGCCGTGGAATTACGTCGCCATCGTCGATGCCGTTTGCGCGCGTTCGCGATTACACATAATTGCAATTCAACGATGCGATGTGAATATGCATAGAGCCCGCGCGCATTTAAATATTCACGATGGCAAAATGACGGAATTATCTATCGCGCGACGCTAATAAAAGTGCCCGCGCAATTATGCATTCCGAATGAGTCGGAATTCATAATTCGCCGATCCAAATGTAAATACGAGAATATTTAATTGGCGCGATAGGAACGACCGATAACCGCCGACGAAGAACGCATTATTCGATTATCCAGTCAACTTCGTAATTGGCCTTTTTGTGGCGAGCGCACGGATTATAAATTACAAATTGTATAATTCGAATGTTGTAAACGTCGTATTCTCCTATCTTGTAATATGCATGAATCTGACAAGATCTTGTAAATAAAATGTACCGACGACGATGCAACCAACATCGAACGATTTATTCGTATACCTTTACATCGATAATGTAACCATTGTACGTACGTATTTAGCCGAGACAATATACAAATAAGTGATACTTCGTGTACGAGATAATAATTTCACTTTGATAACTCATCCTATAAATCGCATCGCATCGTTATGTATCTCGTTGAATCTAATTCCTCGTATCGCTTTATCTATCACGTCAACAAGAAAAAAAATATACAGCATGTGATTTTAAAATCCAAATAATCGCCACTCGTAAGATTAAACAAAACGTTAAAACATCTCTTTGTGTCAAGAAAGATCAAATCTAAGTCTGTCGCAATAAAAGACCTATGAATTAATTTTATGAATGCAAATGTGCGTGACGTGAGAAGTTAAACTACATCAACGACACGTAACCATTTCAGAATTACAAAACCTATCTCTTAGACGACTCTTACGTCTATCTCTCAATGGTTATTAGATATAACGGTAATCGCATCCTCCTTCTTTAACTTGAAATTCATGCGCGGCAAGAACAGGCTCATTATCATTTTCACGTCACGATTCTTATCAAAATTCGTAATCTGATACTCCACGGAACATTCTTATATCGTTAAATAACGATTTATTTCATTAAATTAGTTGTGGCGAAAATCGAATCGCGAGCGTAGTTATACGAACGAGCTCGATTATAAAAAGTGACATACGTACATATAGCGTATCAATTTTATCCATGTCCAATTTAAATTTCAGTATTTATTTATCAAGTTTGTGCGCTATCTTTTTAATGATTATGCCGTTTAGAATAATACCGTGTAGATACGCACAGCTGAAGGAAACTCAGGCGCGACTTTTCCAGCGATAAAGATCAGGTGACTGCGAATGGACTTCAGATTTCCTTCTAGCGAAGGAAATACGGCACAACGAGAAAGTTAATGCTACCCGCGGTAATGGGGTACCTCTGTAAGTATATATAAACTCTCTCTCTCTCTCTCTCTCTCCCTCTCCAGCTTCTCCCATCGCTCTCGGCATCTCTCTTTCTCCTTTCTTTCCTCTTCGTCCCTCTCATCCACATCGTCTCTTCTCCATTACATCGGAGCAACCTGCAGACTCCATACGTTACCACCGTAGACAGCCTCAAATTACTTCATTAGCCGCGAGATATTTTATATAAATTGGGGACTAAATTACCTGCGGCCGCATGCCCAGCATCGGCGAAAAATTTGTAATTAGAGCAGGTAAAACTCATCGCCGTCGCATAGTCGAGCGGCGAAAGGAAAAGTAAGAGAGAGAAGGAGAAATAGAATAGAAGCGAGACAGCAGATATAAAAAGAGAGAAAAAGAAAGAGATCAAAAGATCCGGAGGGCTATTTCTTAATTATTTACGCGCCACTGTGTGGCAGTATTGTTCGTTCGCGGCACATAAACCGTGGCAAATCACTGCCGCCCTTTGCGGTTTCGCCGATAGCCGCTTTATATCTTCAACTCCATGAATAGAACAATTAGCATTCGGCATTCGGCAGTTCGGAACGTGTTAAGGGGTGCATTTTGTTATAAGGACGTCCTCGCTTTTCGCGATCCGTCAACGAAATATATTTTCACACGAGCAAGTAATATCGAGCAATATTACTCGCTCGAGTCATTCCCATTCATTTCGTAACTGAAAAGATCGTTAATAAATGTAAATGTCAAAGTATGATAAAATAATGTGATTTTTAAATGCTTTATACAAAAATATTTATAGCAGGAGATTCTTAATGTCTTATGATCTTTTTGAAACATTGGCCAAGCAAAGTGTGAAGAAAGAATTACACGTTTACGCGAATAGAGGCGGAAGCGTTTAAAGGGAGAAAACATTGCGCCAGGGGTTGTCTCCCGTTTTCCTACAGGGCCGTTTTACTTAATTTCCTTTTCGGACGAACTTCTTATTATTATCTCAGACTCTTTCAACTTTTTTCTCACCCCCCAAGTTCGCGGCTTTCACGGAGTGACACGACAGTAAGACAAAAGGAGAAGTAGTCCCCCCCCCTCTTTCTCTCCCCCACATCTAGCTTTGGATACCCAGTCGCGTACCCCCGTTGTCTCTGTAGCGGCCGAGTTCACGGGGTGGAAACGACGGGCGAAATGAATTGGCAACTTTTAATTAAGATGGTATCGTCCTCGCTCGGCCCCCTGCCCTTCGATTCTCTCTTTGGTTCGTGGAAAATCGACTGGGAGCCGGAAGAACTGGCTGCTCGGGTTCTGCCGTTCGGGAGCTCCAGGCTTCAAGAGAGAACGGGGTTGCGGTGGAGAAGAGGGAAACTTTAGGTCGTCGAGCGGCGGGGACGCGGTTAGCATTCTTTTTGTTCATGCCAACTATTCATCATCGGTGACACTTCTCGAGATAGAGGGTACTGGCACTCTGCTCCCTTCCACCCCCTCATCGTCTCTCTCTCCACCAACCTTTCTCCCTCCTTTCGTCCTCTCTGCTCACCTCCCCGGCCTTTTCTCTTTCCTTCCAGTTCGATCTTCTCCCTTGCCCTGGGGGTTTCCTTAATGGACCCCGACTACACAGTTCCCCTGGCCCCCTTACGTCTTGCCCCACTATATTTCTTCTTTTTTCCGCGCGGCACGAAATCTCTCTATCGCTTCCAGAAGACTTTACGAAGGATTTTAATTTCCCGGTAACTTCTACCAGCACTCACCAACCATCGTTCGTGCGGTAATTCGTTCGTCGGCAAGCTTCCAAAACTCCAATAAATTTCTGCGTTTCATATCAATACTTTCCCGCTTTAGCCTCTATATACCTCTCTTTCTTTAAAGCTGTATAAAACAAACTTTCAATAGATTAATAACTTATGTATATAATATCATACAAGAACACAATTTAACAATATGTATTAAATTAATATTAATACATAAAAATATGTTCAAATGTGCGTAATAAAATAAAATTTCATTTAAAATAAATGTTTAACAAACGTTTATTTTGTAAAAATTTTATTTGTTATTATAAAATATATATATATATATATATATATATATTAAAGATAAAACTAGTCACTATGAAATAGTGATTGATGCAACACAAAACAATCGAAGGAAGACTCAAACGATGTTACGCAAAAATAAGGAGGTAGAAGCCGCTGCGTGAATCCTGTAATTACGACACGTCGTAAAAATTTTTAAACTGCTCCTCTTTTCTTCAGTCTTGCCGTCATCTTTTTCGTATGAAGTATGAAAAAAGATGATCTTGTGCCTAATAATATCACAAATATTCCGTTAATTCTGTTTTATTATAGATTTAATCAAAAGCAGAATAATCAATCTTTTAAAAAACAAAATTAGGAAAAACGAAAGAACATTTCGTAAATAAAAATAGATAAGCAAAGGAAGAATCCATTAAAGGAATATAAGACTGGAAGTAAGAATATAAATAATAAATAAGAATCACAAAAAGAGATGGAAAAAAATAATATAATCATAATGGGCGCAACGGGCGCGTGTGACACGCGTGCCGTCACACGCACCCTATTGCTACCATTTCGCGATGGAAAGAGAGACTTTCGGGACGCGTCTCTCGCCGTTTCTGGCGTCGTTCCCCCGAGGACTAGGGTAAGCCGCAGAGTGTCTCCCAGATACTGGATGGTAGAAGAGAAGCAGGAAAAAGGAGAAAGCGCACAGGAAAGAAAGATGTGGCCGCGACATGCTCGGCAGGTGGCTGTTAACGTCCCATGGGAACCCACTGATAAAAACAAATGGCAGCACGAGGAAAAGAGAGAAGATCCTCCGCGCCCTTGCGACGTCGGAAATAAAAAAATTACTCGATGCTTCGTGTAAACAGACTCGATGAATGAAAAAGGATTCTATTGGGTCTCTCCATCTTCGACGATGTGACCTTCAAATTTTTAAACAATTTTTATCAAAATGTATTAACTTTAAGCGATATCGCTGATCAAAATAAAATCCGATAAGTAGATTTACATTTAAATGACGTACACATTCTTGTTATACAATTGT
This sequence comes from Pogonomyrmex barbatus, assembly GCF_055798465.1. NCBI lineage: Eukaryota > Metazoa > Arthropoda > Insecta > Hymenoptera > Formicidae > Pogonomyrmex > Pogonomyrmex barbatus. Next base: position 6,599,453 of record NW_028297114.1, on the reverse strand, counting down.
GACACTTTTGCGAAAAAAAAAAAAGAATAATAAAATCGATTAAAATCTGCATGTTATCAATTCTAAATATTTATAATGAAGCATCTTCATCATAATATCAGTTAAAGCGACTCGCCATTTCCAGAGTTGATAAGTCGAAGATTGCATCACGCTATGGGGGAAGATCTCGCCGTGAGACGGCAATATAAAGTCGCTGTTCGTCCTCATAACGACATTTCATATAACTGTATCAAAAAGCAGGTCGTATAGCCTCGCGACACTCCATAGAATATTTAAGCTTCAATTTCATACCGTCGCGGTAGGTGTCTCCATGTTGGCAGCATATTAAAAAAGAAAGTAATAAAAGCGAGCCAGGATATCAAGAAGAAGGAGAAGAAATTGCGAAGAGGGCACCGATGGGTCCAACGCACAATGGGGGCGTCGCGACGACCGTCTCACGAAGAGGGCGGCAGAGCTGTGTGACGCTCTGACTCTCTCCGCAGCATCCAGGATGCGACATTATATGCGATTATTATTCATTATGTGGCGTCTCTCTCGTACCAACACGTGCTCCCATCAGAGGAGCGTTTTCTGCGTACGCGTACGTCGTATAGACGAGCTGCAAGACTCTCTCTGCGCTTTTCATACACGCGCGAACCGCGTTGAATTGCAAATCGTACGTCGCTCTGCGACGCGAGACGAGGGGTGAGCCAAGGGATGCGGGATACGTGTGTCCGCGTGGCAAGAAATGTGGCAAAGGAAAACAACCGAAAACCGACGAAAAACTTTGCATAAGCGAGACTGAACGTCAGTCCCCCTCTGACGCGGCTTCTCTCGCCGAATCCGCTCTATCACGAATCCTGTCTGTCTTCGTCCCCTCGTCCGTTTCCCGCATCGTAGCTCTTGTCATGGCGTATCGTTATGGTTATGGTATTAGGCACACGAGCCGGAGTACAAACGGTTATTTCGCTGAAACGACCTCGCGCCGCTTCTTACAGGAAATGCTTCCTCCGCCGGGCCAGGGGTGATAACGAATGATGAGGGTGGGAAAAGCCGCTCGAATTTTCCGCTCAGAGAGTTGAAAGAGGCTTTCGAATCCGCTAACAGCGGTAGCAGTAGTGTATGGAGAATAATGTATGACACGTAAAATAACTGAGTGAATAAGCTCTCAAGATTAGATTGATATTAAAAAATTAATAATTAACCTCTTCAGTTGTTTCAAGTAAGTTTTAATAATTTCTTTTACTTTCTAAAAAGTGATCCTTTTTACTTTATTTTTAATTTTTAATCTTTAAAAATAAATGTATCTCAAACTGGTTTAACAGTACCTACACATTTAACATGTATAAGTCTTAAAATTTTCGCCATTTTTTGATAGCGCTTCAAGGTGAATTTAAACAGCGTTTAATAGTGCAATATCAGCTTGTACAGTCAAATTAAGGGGAGGACGTTCCAGGAGCGACTGTTCACGCGGGCTCGAGGGGGTAATTTCGATTATACTGGCATGGAACGCCGCGGGACCGTCGTTACCGTCGGTGCCGTACATCGTATACGGTTTGTTTTACTCTCGCTATTTTACTTTTTATTACTTTCAGTTAGCCGACTAGTTAAAACCGCGGCTGCCCTCGGCTGCACGCCTAATGACTCGGCGAGTAGAGACAAAGGGTTAATTTGCGAAGCGGCAGGTGTATGCTGCGGACGAACTCGACGAGACCACTCTTTCGTTCTTCTGTCCCTCTTTCCCCAACCAATTCCCTCTGTCCACGCGTGTACACTCCTTCCGAGGAGGACGATCCTCCACCTCCTCCTCTCTTCCTCTTCCTGTACTTCCAGGAATGACGCATCTGCTTTTGAGAAAAGCGCGACGCTATTCTGAAAATCGCCGAATCTTCGATTCGCAAAATATAAGACCCAAATGCGATTAATAAGTAAATTAAATATTCATTTATCAATAAAATATTTTCAATGCAATGAATCTCGTAGTAGTTGAGAGTCTAGAGAGTTTTCAAGTAGAAAAAAATATTTTTAAATTATTGTTACAAAAGCTTTATTTTTTTTTTCATAATTTATTATAATCTTAATAAAAGGCTTCCTCGTCTCTATTGAGTATCTAGAGTATCCCAAGTATTGAAGTATCTTATTTCTATACTGTGACAAAGTTTCGCGATTATCCTGATAGAGCGTCAATTTCGGATCAGTAGCTTTCACATACTCGAGATTTAACGAAGTCTTACTAAATCAAGGTCACGAGGTACGTCGACCGTATCTCGGGAAAGTACCTAGCACCTGCAACTTCACGTCTATTCCAAAGTCCCGCGGGCGAGTGGCTGTCACCCGGAGGCGTCCTCTTCATCAGATATCGTGACACGGGGATTCAACCCAGTAACCGAGGAGCCAGCCGCTCAACCCTCTCCGACTCTCTCAAACTCTCGCGCCCGTCCTCCGCCCATCGTACGCCATTCTACTTCCATCTTCGTACCCGTGAAGTCTCCCTGCGGCGTGGCAAGCGCCCGGCGACATCTCCGTACACCCCAGCGCCGGTCTCGTCCGACCTTAAGATATTAAGTACTTCACCCGCGATTAGATCTCTCATTGTACAGCGCGGTGTCAGACAAGCGGTTCGTTAGGCCCCAAGGAAAGAGAGAGTGAGGCAGAGGAAACAGATAGAGAGAAGACGAGGGGTAAGGGACGATTTCGGAAGACAATGCCAGCCTAAGAGACAATTGCTTGCGGTTAGAGAAAGAGAGAGGAGAATGAGAGTGAGAGTGAATGAGAGAGAGAGAGAGAGAGAGAGAGAGAGAGAGAAAGAGAGAGAACTCTCTTATAAGTGCTGTATAATTTCCTGCAACGACACCTTCATTGTACGCCCGGCATTTCATTCTTATCGTGAAAGAGGTGGGGGAGGTTGGGAGGCGATGTCGAGAGGGCGTAAAATGTAATCGGTAATAGAACTGTAAATTTGAAGAAAAGAGATTTACAACTTGGAGATTTTCAGATAATTTTTCAAAATTGAATTCTTGATTCATCAAAACTTTCTTTTACCATCTATTTTCTGTTAAATTATGCTCTAATACAATTCCTCTAATATCATTAAAGTCGATCTTAACACCTAATTTTCGATATGCTCAGATCTTGTCAGTCGATTCGCATACGGTAGTGAAGTACCGCAATTAAAAGAGCGTTTCGCACGAAAGCCAATCCAATTCCGTATGAGAAGAAAACGTAACAATAAATAGGAGTTAATTTATTCGAAGCAGCAAGCGTGCGTTTATGCTGATTCTTGGAGAAACAAGCTCGAATTAATAATGCGATATCATGTCCGAGATAAATGTTTGCGTCAGTAGCCAATCGTGAGATTCGAATCTCGGGACAAGATTTAACCGACACTTGATCTTTCTATCTAAATGAAATCAAAAAATATGAGAGAATCGAATAATCTTTTTAAAACAAATAAATAATTACTTTTCTCATATTTCAATGATATAAAGTACTCAATTGACATGTAGTAATCAGAAGTTAATATATTATATTAAATAGTATTCCAAACTTGTAACTAAAGAAATAAAAAACCGGATGAAAACATATATCTGACATCCTTTTAATTGTTACTTTCTAATGATCTACAAATATTTAGTTTATACTTTCTAGAGCATGTGCGTTCGAATTTTTCAACTGATATCTATCGTGTTCTATTCAATGCGACGACATCGAGAAGAGTACCTGAATGTCCAAGGACTTTCTGGTACTCTCCCACGATCGGAAGAGAAGCAGGATCGTCGACGCACTTGAAAACTCTCAATAGACCCAATCATGGGTCGCCGTGACCCCGCGTTGTCCCCTTCAGGATCAAGGGGGTCTCCTCCTCCACTTGACAGCAAACCCGAACCAGATTCACAGTTTATTTTCTCAGGGCAGACCGAATTCAAAGAGATTCACTCGCGTATCGCTCAATCGCGCAGTACAACAAATATCATCGAATATTTGCAAAAAGCTTCCTCACAGATATAAAATTTCCTTTGGTCAGCAATCAGCAACGGTCAAATAGATTAATACATATGTCAAAAGTTTTCAAAGCAATGCAAACTACTCTGTTATAATTTCAACAATATAATAAACATCATTACCAAAAAGATTCTCAAAATAAATTTCTTAATTAAGCAAATAAATCAGTTTATAATATTGCGCTTTTGATTATATATAAAAGCAAAATTATGCTTATCATTTAGTAATCCTTTAATAAAGTGTTCCATCGATCGAATAGGAAATTGTTGTCGGGTTTAAAGTGACAATGTCACCAGCACACATATGACATTGATGCGAAAGACAGAATACGGGCAAAATTCATCGACGATCTTGCACGTCTCCCTCGTAGTTACATTGCCGATGACGTTAACAGACGTGTCATTAAAGGGCGGCAAAGAACAACGTTGCGTGACATCACGTTGCGTAATCATCACGCGAGTATCTCGCAGATGGACAAATGTTCTTTCGAAACGGCGACAGGACTACGAAGGCAACGAAGAGAGCAAGCACGAATGGGCGAAAAGAACGCGTGATTTGAGTAAGAGAAAAAAAAAATCGCATTGTATTGGGTGGAGGTCATGGTTTTCGTAAATTCGCTACGCAAGTCGGCCGCAAAATCAGGAATGAATGAAGAAGTGACACAATGCAACGCATCGCAGACGGCCGGCAAAATCGCTGCCATCCCCCTTCGAGTTCTATCGTAGCGATGTCTCTCCCCTGAAATCCGCTCGACTGGAACCATTCACCACCGTTCGCGAAGGAAAAAAGAAAGTGGAGGAGGGAATATAAAAAAAAGGAGGGGGAGACAACAAGGAGGGAGAGAAAGACCGAAAGGAAGGAGCAGGTCCTCATTCTAAAGCGAGCGGCGATGCGTAGCAACGGCAGAACCGACTGGGTGGTTCTTTCCCCCCTCATTGTATCGAGATCCACACGTACTGTGCGTAAGGGACAGCGTAGGGCTAGGCATAGAATGGTATCTGCATGTGACGGATCGCCATTGCAGAGATCCGTCAAGAGTCATCCGGACGCGGGGCCCCCTTTTATTTCGGCCTCAGATGCTAAGCTTCTATCAAAAAAAATAGCAAATTTATTATATACGCACAGGTGTCATAAAGTTCTTTTTCTCGCTCTCTTTTTATTCTTTTTTAAAAAAGATACATAATCGCTACCTAACATTTGCGAAAAAATAAAATTTATTCAAAATGTATGGTAATTTTTTCATATATTCATTTTCGAATTCAAACGATTCCAATATAATAAATAATAAAATTCAAAATAATTTTAAATGTTTCTAGAAATTACAGAAGGTTAGATTATATAATACTTACTAAAAACAAAAGAATACGAGTTTATTCTACGAGGTGCCGTTTCCTACTCAAATTACACACGAACGCTTGTCTTCCATCGCCATTCTCCAGTTAATAATTCTGGATTAGGATCGATTAAATCGTCTTATGTAACGCGACACGTTTCGAATTTAGCATGTTGTTGTTGCGCATTACCGCAGGCGCCTTTATCAGTTAATAATCTCATGCAGATTGAACCTCATGGTTTTAGCAAGATAAGATAACGATCGTAATTCGCAATTCATAAAAGGATATTTAGCGATCGAATAAATCTATTTGACCTCGCGATATAATCGGAAGAATAAAATTATGATGGATATCAAAATATTTTTTATAAAGTTATAACAAACAGTTACCAAGCATCGTCACATAGTGCAATTGATTAATACGAATATATTTCGATAAGTCGCACTTTTGCTTAATTCGTGATATCAGCTCGTATTGTCGCAATATCATAATCATGAGACCAATGAGATATAAACTAAAAGAACATTGAAATAGTTGTCGTTATAAAAAAAGTTTTCACACGGGAAAAACATTTTTACGTTAATTTTCGTTTGCCTGTCCGTGCGTGAAATTCGATACTGTGACTCTTTCAAGAAGTATAATTTCACAGTACTACACAACAGATAGCCGAGTTAGCAGTTTCTTCGTCGGTGCGATGAAGAAATAATAGTAGCCCGCTAAATGCGACTATCGAGCATAATTATATTTTATTACGGGGGGGCAACAGCGGACCTACCGGAAAAATGTCAAACACCGGCTTGGCGATTTCGTCGTGTGACGTAATCGGGCATAATGGTGCGTCTGGAACATAATGCCGACACCCTCTTTGCGGCGCTCGTCATTTTTCTCTATCCTAACAGTTATTTCGTCGACATCCTGCGTTTTCAATCATACACGTCGGTGAGTTTCATTATTACCGAATCTATGGGTATCCTTTTTCACGCGCGGTCTCGCCTATTCTCTTCGTTCGTAGTAGCTTCACATTATGAAGAATAATCGATTGAGCACTTTCTTCATTCACATTACGCTCGATATCGATCTGCTGTTCTCGATGCCAAAATAAATTAAGCGTCGTATTCTAGAAAAAATATATTAAATTGCTAGTCTGTAAAATTTATACTATTTCTCTTATTATCATTACGATGCCATTGCTCCAAATTGTTCATATTAACCATATCTTCCAACGCGTTCCGCTGTTATTATATAGTTATTTCAAACAATACAACCCACAGAAATGATTAATCTTGAAGGCAAGCGGAAAGCGCGCACAAAAAAAATATCTCTTAGCCGCAGCGATTTCCTCAGCGAAACGGTAGTCCAGATGGTGTATCGACTCGTTAAGTTAAGCCGTTCGAATTTAACCGTAGGGTCTTAACGAGATAAAGCCACGTTCCTTCCTGCACTCTTGACGGGACCGCGTTTACGCCGTACACGCAATAAAAGTCACGTCGAGGACGGCAAAGTCGACAAGGGACCACCGACAAAAAAATGTCAGTTCGCCTGCGACCGCATTGCCGAGGTTCGGGTTGCGGAGGAACGTTGCGGAGGTTCCCTATATTTCCGTCTTCCTCCCTCACGATCTCGTGAGAATACGGAGAGCGTCTTTTTCACTCGTGTGACTCCTCGAGTCCTTCGTAAAACGCGTGACGTGCGCGCACGCGGCCCTCCTTTACGGCCGTACTTTGTGGTTTTCGAAAAGTTTCTTACGTTACCGCTCCACCGCCGCCGTGGTGACGGCAGTGGTCGCAGTGGTTCTCGTTTCGGTCGTGTAATCATTCAACCAGGGATAAAAAAGTAAAACACTCCCGCAAGATGTTACGTGTACTCTGCTTAAAAAAAAAAAAAAAAAAAAAAAATGTACTAATAATGGTATTTTACTTATCGTACAACATGCACGACAGCTTCTGCGAATGGTATTCTTGTATACCCTGAATAATATCGTTTCGCCATGACTTCACTTTCACTTCTAGAAAATTTGTAAAAGCAATTTAAAAATAAATATCAAGGAGAAAAAGAAAAAAAAAAAACGTACTCATACCGTGCGTTGTTTCATAAGTATATTACGCGTGGAACGCGTCGGAAAATCAGGCCGGTGATGTTGTCGCCCACGGCGTGGCCGATTCAAGTCACAGTAATTTGCAGTTGACGATTTGCGCATGTTGTAGCATTCGCGATTTTATGACTTGAGAAAATGCCTTCTTCGGCGAGAGCCAGCTATAAGGAAGGTTGACCACTCCAGCGTTGTCACAAACTAAAGATGCATCTTCCATTCGAAGCCTTACCCGCGCCAGCTTTTCTCCGTTCCAATGCACACCTACATTACATGCGCGCGCGCGCGCGCGCGCGCGTGCGTGCGTGCGTGCGTGCGTGCACGTGCAAGCGCCTCCGCTCGTGCACGCAGCAAAATCACGCATATGTACACTCTCGTCGCGAACGAGCGTACGCCTTCGTGAGTCGCGGGTCTCGGGCTCTGCGGTTATTTTAACAACGTGGCAACCTCTTTGTAGACCACACGCTTGTAAACCAAGAATGAAGTCTGTTCGGCAATGGGTACAGGCGAAAAAAAACTGACGGTTCTCGTCGTTGTTCGGCGCGGACCTTCTTCTCCGCTTCGTTCTCCATTTTCATTTTATCTTGTCTGTTCGTCAAAAAAAAATTCAATCGATGCGAAAATTTACTGGAAAAACTTATTTTTTATCTTATCTTTCTGTTTCGATATACGAAACAACGTTGAGATAAAAAACAAGATGGGTTTTTATTTCAAGGAAAAATAGAAGTGCAATTATGTATCTTTTAAATAATAATGCAGCATCTCTTTTTTTATTAGCGCAGAAATGTTGCAACGTTGAATACGATGCGTCACACGGAAATCTAGACAAGACTTTGTCAATTGCGAGAAACGTCGTGAATAAGAGTCCGGGCGGTTAAGTCAGATGTTTATACAAACGTGCGTGAAAGTGGACGCGCGCAACATGAGCGCGTGGAAGCGTCGAGGTTACGCGCGGCGTGCACAAGTTTCCGCACAGGGACGACACTCTCCCGTCGTTGTATTTTTGCTCGTCTCATCCCTCCACCCGTTCCTCCTCCACTTCTCTTTCCTCCTACACGTCGCCGTCGTGAGTCACGCTCTATATTTAGAGGCTCGTAGAGCGCGTATCCCGCGCTCATACGCGCGAGAGACTCGCATCGTTCAGCCATCGCAAAAATATGTCACGCTCGTCTTTATATCCGCGACGGGCCGCAGGATGATGTGTCTTTTATCCTCGTGGCCGCGATGTGTGGTCCGCCGTAAACCCGTTCGAGCAGCGACCGCGACGCGGTGCGGTGCGTCGCGTCGCGGAGTCTCTCCTCGTTAGGAATCTCGGTCGAAATATCGTCGCCCGTGTTTTTTTTTTACCTTGTGCCCAATTTTAAATTTAAAGTTGCAATCTTAAAAAAATTATTTTACTTGGAAATCATGTTGTATAGATACATCATTTTACATTTGATCTATCTATCTATTGTAAAATAATTTATTCCGTAGGAAACTGGTGTATAAAAAAAAAAAAAGAAAAGAGATTGTTCGCACAAATAAAAATCGTTCCGCAAATTCTCAATCCAATGCCAAAACAAAGGTAATCGCACAAGTGGTCGGAAAGCGTTCCTTTCGTCGCCTATGAACGGAGGACACAAGAAGAATACCAAAGCCGCGCATTTAAAGCCAGAAACGCCGCGCGTGGAGGAACAATGGCTGGCACGATGGGGAGGGGTGTGTTACCACACTCCACGCGGGTGGATAGGGTGGTTTTAGAGGCGAACGGCGTGACAACCCCTCTTTCTCGTCACGGCAAAGTTTCATCACCGCCACGACGCAAACTCATTCCCAACCCCTCCGGCTGAACTTCGACCAACAACTTCGGGTCTCCTCGTTTATTCCGGGTGACTGCATTTTCGTTCCATCGTGCGAACACGGGATTGTCCTCTCCTCTTTCACCTTCTCCACTCGCGTCTTCTTCCTTTCACCGCCTGCTATCCTCAACCGATCTCTCCTCATTCGTCCACTTCTCTTTGTCTCTTTCTGTTTTTTTTTTTTCGACCTACGTATATATTTCAACGGAACACGACATACTTTTCATCGTGGAAAATTGAGTGGGCTCTCGATCATATCGAAAACTCGGCAAAACGCAAATTATATCTGATAAGCTAATTGCTATAAAGATCATTTCGCAATTATAAAAAATTCTAAATTTAAATAATTAGTTTATTTCCTGTTATCACCAAAATTATATAAAAAATTTCGTCTCGATTGGAATTCGTTAAATCGAAAATCAATGATCGACTACTGTGTTTTCATTTAGAGCGCAGTAAGAACATTGCGCGAAATGCGAAGCCGAGTAGCTAGAAAGGGTCTACAAGAGTCTGAAAGCTGGCTGAAGGGTCCGAAGGGAGAACACGAAATAGGATGAAGAAGAGAAGGGAAAAGGAGGGATGCGAAAGAGCCGAAGACGATCATTCGCGCGCGCGCGCGCGCGCGCGCGCGCCCGATGGGCGGTAAAAGGGTGCGCGGAAAGGAAGACGTTAGGAGCAAGGGAAGAATTAGCTAATGGCGCACGATGAATCCGTAATGGGTTTGCGCTGTTCCCGGGGCCGCATCGGGATTTGAACGAGTTTCGCTCGCCCATCCTCGCGACGTGGAAAGCTGTGGAAGGACTGCCGAGGAAGTAGCAGCGACCGCGCCAGTAAGCGAGTCGACGCCTCGCGCAGGCGAGAGGGAAGATACGTGGTGCACGCTGGGGCGTGTAATACCCTAAGGAATGCAGGGAGAAGATGGAAGTGCAGATAGGGAAACGCTCGTCGGAAGTCGGGCGCGAAAAAGAGAGAAAAAGAACGACCGGCAAAAGGGGTGGCCCCGTTGCGGGAAACTCGAACAGCGAGGGGGGGGGGGGGGGCGGGGTAAATCCTTGCGAAAAAGCTTCTCGAACGAGATTCTCAAACTCTGTTAGAACGAAACGATATTTGCGGTCAAGAAATACCAGTCTCTTTCGCATTCTATCCTACCGCGATCGTCAACGTAAAATTTGCGCTTTTTGACGAATTTCAACGTTTTTTTTTTTTTTTTATCTCAGCTTTGTATCCGGACGAGTCTGAGAGAGGCGCAAACGTGGAAGAACCATAATTTACTTGTGCGAGTGAAACTCGAAACTAGATGTGTGATGATAAATATACAATCTCGTTTGCTTAAATGTATCAAATGAGCGAATAGGAAACCATTCGGCATTGTCATGCCGAGAGAAGCTGACAGTGAGAGAAGTTTGTTTCTCGTTCGATTCATTGTAACCTATCACGCGAGTGCGCCGCAACGATTTATATGCGGGAGCTTCGCATCCTCGGACGGTAGTAATCGGGGAGAAGTAGCGACCCTGGCCGAATTCCTCGTTGGGACATCGCGTCGTCGTCGACTAACTGCGCTTCTTCGCGCCAAACCGTATTACGGCCTTAAGTGACATGAGAACGACGCGTTTTACGGTACCGTACGATGCTATCGTCCAAGAAGAACATATTCTTTCCTGGTCCTTGGGCACCAAACGGCGGGAGTTGTACCCGTTAGTCCTCGGCGCGGAAGAGTGTCTCGTAAGGATAAGATTTTACTGCCACCGCGAGCATAAAGTCGAGAAGAATACGTTTCGACGAAGCGTCATGTGAAGTTCCCCCTCGAGGGACTAAAACGATTTACGAGTATCGTCGTGAAGAGAAGAGGAGAGACGAGGCGCGAGAGCCCGGTCCAAAACTGAGAAAATCGCGACGAAAATCTCCGTAGATCTCCACATCTTGATACATACGTGCCTGTAACTAAGGCGAAAGAAACGGCGAATAATCTATAATATAATAAACGACCTAAGGGTGAAGGCCGTCTAACGACTGGATAACGTTAATTTTCGGCTTTCAGATTTCGACGCTCGTTAAGTTTTTACGGGCCGCATCGTTACAACACGTTTAAGACCACCACCAGTAGTATCGGAGTAACTATGTTATACGGCTATTTATTATTTCTTGACATGCGACATTTATCGACGATGTAAATTGTGAAAACGTTTGTAAGGTCGCGTGCTTTTCAGCATTTTTTTTTTTTTGTTAAAGTTAATGAACATTGTCGCTAACTCGCACCGCTTGCTTGACGAATGTTACAAGAGTATTTCTTCTTCTTTTTTTAAAAGGAGAACCGATACTTGTATGAAATTTGCGGAAATTCTACAACTTCGAATAATGATTCGTCGGATAGTCGCATGGGCATTAATTTAGCCGAACAGCTTTCTTTCGTACCGCGTGCACAATAAAGAATGTTCGAAGAACCGGAGCTAGAGTGTCTTTTCAGGAGTGCATCGACGCTGATTGGCTTTCGTGGTAGACTTCGCGGTAATTCGTGACTGATCTACTAACCGGCTGACAGGAAGGAAAGAATCTCGGTGCTTCCCAGAAGACAATCAAAGGAGCTCCGGTGTGGCGGCACGGTCGAGCCATTTGGGCATGACGAGAGACTTAAAAAATACAAACTACGTCAATACGCACGCGAGCCGACTACTAGGGACAGCCCGGCTGGTTTGGGTTATCTTACGTGCTCCAAACAGCTGTCGAGCAGAGGTGCTCAACCACGACATAAATTACATTACGACACGCATCGAACGTGACTATGGTGTTGTGCCTCTCTGCCTCTCATTGATTCAAAATCTTTGGCTTTCATAATGGCGGCGCAATAATGGAATCTATGCAAAAGTGACAGTAAAAAAAATATCGAGTCGACCCAATTTTATTTTCTCAGAGATTTTATTTTCGCACTCGAACGAAGCGAAGAAAGAAGAAGATTTGCACGATATGCAATTAAAAAGCTGCAGGTCCTAGCGTTTTTTCCTCGCTTCCTCACCCGACAAACAGGAATGCCGTATATCCTTTATTTATCGTATGTAGTCTCGCGTGATAAGCATGCGCTGCTACCATCCAAAGGAAATTTACTGCATGCAATGAACCGGCTGTAACCATTCCCTCCGCCGTCGCCGCAATCACTGGCCTCCTCCTTCGCCGATACAGTATCGGTAGCGGCGCGAAGCCGACTCTTCGAGAGTGGCGGGCGCGCAACTCGCATTATTCATTATAACACTCTCTCGACAAGTCGTATTTTTGACGCACAAATGGCTCCCTCTGACCCGTTACTTCCCGATGCAACGTTCTCTCGTCGTTGCCTCCGAGGCACGCAACGATCTCGATAAGGAAAGGCGTTTCTCAACGAACACATAAATAAACAAATATAAAATAACGCAACGCTTAATTAAGTTACTGCTCAACGAAAGTCGTGAACAAAGATCGTTTTATCGATTTCTTATTATTGCAGCACATGGTTCTTCTCTGAAAACGTTGCACAATTCATCCTTTCTTTTCCCTTGCAAATGAATAAAAAAAATATTTAAATACAAATTTTACATTTGACTCGATATTGATAAATATTGACAAATGCTATCGTTAATTTTTTAATCTTTATCGAAACGTTACATGATGCAATGCCCAAAAATGGAAAAGAACGAGGAGACAGATATTAACAAAAAAGAAAGGAAGGAGCGTGCCTCTACCAACAGTAAATTTACGATCGACTCGTCTACATCCCGGGAGTTCTGGGGAAATAGGGAGAAAAAAAAAAAAAAAGGTGTTTCCGATAAACTGGTACCAGCGAACTACGACGTATGACTGCATCGTGAGAAAAGATAAGCCTCACGCTCGGCCAAAAGTATACATATATATATATATCTCGAACGCTACAAAACGTAATTAATGTCGTGTTAGAGTTATAAGATTTCCGACGGCTTGATAACAGAGTTGACGAATGGCCTCCCGAAAGAATGAAAACATCCCTGCGAGTAACGCGGACTTTCGCGATAAAGTGGGAGATTCTCGCGAAATCGTTTATCTCGCAAACATCACGGAGCGTAATGGTCACATTGGTCACTCAATTGCATTAATTTACGCAGAATGATTATGTGAAACAACACGTTACGATAAATAGTAAAACGTAGAAAACGTAGAACAAGTTTTAATTATCTTATCTTTGCTATGTATCAATTCAAAAGTTAACTTTTAACAATTTTTTAAATTTACATTATTTAGTTTGATTAAACGCAGACCGAAAGTTACTTCTTACATTTTTATCACGGAAATTTGGAGCGTTTCCGCCGCAAACTTTTTTCCAGAATGATCGTGCTTACGAAATGCCCCAAAGATTGTATCTGTCGATCGCAAAAGGCGTTATCGATCACCGGCTTTTGCAATGGTTCGCTCTTGGTTCGCTTCGATCGGAAAAGGATCTCGCGTGCGATTCCCTGAATTCGTGCACGCTCCACTGAGTGCGGTAATACGCCTCCGAATCGCATAATAAAAATGCGCACGCTCGCGCAAAAGCTGACGGTGCGCGAGAGAGGATTGCAGCTGAAATCGACACGACGGCCGAGCGAGAGAGCGTTTGATAATGCGGCCATCGATAGCCCGACTAGATTTGGCAATCGTGCGTAATTGCGCCGATATTTCACATAAGCCGATTAATTGATTTTTCTGCGGGCCGTGTGTAGCGCCCGCGCACACGGAGAGTTAAAGAGAGCATGCGAGAGAGAGAGAGAGAGGGGCTGAATTTACGACTATTTTTAAATCACCCGACGAATATACCGACGTTTATTAGGATGCCGATGAAACGAGGTAGAGAGAGGTAAATATTCGGAAATTTGCTCTTGGCAAAAACGACTGATGAATAATATTGCGAACGCTTATTTGTTTTTGTTTCGATTACCGATTATAATTATTTACACACATTGGCAATAGATGGAAAAAATAAAAAAAAAAAAAAATAGAACATGCTCTTGTAACGTGAGTAAGTGTACACGATATACAAAATTTCATGTAATTTAATTAATCCGTCTGGTTTTGTTAAATTAATCAGCAAGATGAGAAAATATCCAAGTCTTTCGGATAACGAAATTTCTCTCTATTACCTATTAATGGCATTACATTACGATCGAACATTTGTCGAGTCCGACTCGTCGTGGCTTTATCGTTATCCGTTACTCAAAGAATTAATCGACCAGATGGCGAACGTCTCGTTTCCAATTTACGGCGTTGCAGTTGCGGCTCGCTGTGACGTAGGAGGTTTCGCCTATCGAATGGGACAGATAAGGAATTTTTTTCCTTCGGTCGGAAGAGAAGATAACGAACAGCGCTCGGCGAGCCGCCGCTCCAATCAATGAACTCTGACAAGTCACCATTCGCGGTGGAAACGCGGTTGCGCGAGCGCAAAAATTACGGAGATTAGAGGCATAGTAAACAATAATATTAATGAGAGAGTGCCAGCCGCGCTGTCACGTCCGCCGTTACAAACCGTCCCGAGAGCCATCGATACCCCGTACGCGAGTGACACGAGTTTATTATTCATTAACATGCCAATTAACTTCGGTATCATGGTGTCCGGCCCCCGGCTTCTCCTCCCCTACCTGGCTGCGTCTCATAAACTTTGTACACGACGTGTCGTTGCAAGCGCGAGTCGTGCGATGTCGTTGCAAATGTACACATTTCATAATTTAATCGCTTCCTGGTGCCATCTGCGCGCTATCGATCATTCGTCCGCACGAGTTGAGAACCTCTCGCCGTTGCGGTTTCGACAATAATAAGGCGTATTACGCCAATTTCTGCAGTCGCGTCTCGGATGCTTCCAATTCGTAACGGATTATTAAATCGTTCGGTGTATGATTTGCCACCACGAGATCTGTAAGACTGTAATAATAATTGGTATTTTCGTTAAATTATTTCCACTGATTTTAAAAAATAAATTATGGCAATTTATTCCCCCAAAATTTATATTTATACGTAATGTCAGAAGCGAACAAAAGTTTTCCATCCAGAAAAAATTCCGTCGTCGTATTCGATATTTCACGCAAGCTCAAGTTATCCTTAAAATAAAGAAGAAAAAGGAGATATGAGGCGCAACAGAAGGCTTTACAACATTGAAGGCTTTATTATGCCGCGAGGAAGAAAGAGAGAAAGAAATGTGCCAGAGAGACTAATGCGGGGGAGGAGAACGAGTTCCACATAGAAGCGGGTAAAATGAGAAAAAAAAAAGGCCACAGCCCGATAACCGGCCGATACTGCCGCTCGCTGAAAACACAGAAAACAGAGAATCAACCTCATTACTTCTATCTCCCTTCTTCGATGCCCCTTTCTCTCGCGCCCTCTCCTCCATATAAGCCGATTTCCAGGAATTTCTCATGATCTTTGGTCCCCGTACACGCTTTAACACGCTCACCCCTTTCCTCCCCTCCCGCCTATTGCCAGCACTATCGTCGTCGTCACTTTGCCTCTTTCTTCCTCGACCGACACACGACCGATAGTTGTCAGAAAACCGGGGGGATATCTAATTCTTTCTCCTTTTCTTGCGCATTATACACTCTCCCTTTTCGTGCATGACGAGAAAAGGAGAGAACAATCGAGAGGCGAGAAAAAGTCGAGATTGTGGAGACCAAGTCGACGAATCGTCGATTAAGGATCTCTCGAGAGACACGAAAAGTCGAACATCGAAGGTTGTTACGAAGGGACAGTCCTCGGTTGACAGGACCCGTTCCGGCCGAAATCGAAAGACCCAATCTGCTCGAAAGTGTCCGAATACGAAAAAAAAGGACAGGAGAGATTCTCTCTGTTTGCTTGTCGTTCGAGCGATAGTGCATATTCTAAAGATAGAATGATCGACCAGCATGCGATCACTTTAGAGATAAGTCGTGTTCAAGGTAAGATGCTAATCGGTGGTACTCTATTAACCTAACAAAAGGCTCTTGAGAGACATTGCCAAAATGACCAAAATATCTTGTCATATAATTAGGTAAATTGTTCCTTCGTCCGTTATAAGCGTCGACAAAAATTCTTACGGTGGAGGTGTGAGGAGCCGACTTTTAAAGCAAATATACACATTCCAATTTTATATCGCATTGATATTTAAATATATGTTTCGAGATGTTTCTCTCTAAATGCTTTTAAAAACATATTCGCATAATAACCGAGATTAGATGGCAGATAATTTAAAATGACTATCCTCATCCGCACAAAGTATGTTTAACGATTGTCCTGCATATTTATGATCATTAAGTATGATACGATTGATGCAAAAAAAAAAAAAGAACGTTAGACAAGCATCGAGCATGTGTGGTAAAAGAAAATATTACACCGCGCTTTTTGAAAATAGCATCGAGAGGAAGCGCACATTTGATCGGCACGGTGAGGGAAAGAGAGAGGGAATTAACGTTCGCTCGTTGGTGAAAAACAAAAGGTATCGTACGCGAGATAAATTTTACGAGAGCCGTACGACTATCGCTATCGTGCGCGCTGGTATATTTACCTCGTTCGTAGCGCACGACGCATAGTTCCTCGAGGCCGTGTATCGCCTCGATCGGTCAGCCAGGCTGAGATAGAATCTTTTATAACCACTGCTAGGAGAAACGTGTTTATATCCGCGAGCGATTGCGACACGATATGTTAATGCCCCGAGCCGTGCTCTTCCCACGTATCGGCGGCGTGCGAGTTTCCAGCCCGTCCTGGAAAACATTCCGGGCTGACGCACGTGACGTCTCCATCGAGAAGCTTTCATGAAAGTGTCACTTGACGATAGATGAGGCGACATAAATGTCGTGTAACGGTGAACATTTAAAAAAAAAAAAAAAAAAAAAAAAAAAAAAAAAAAAAAAAAAAAAAAAAACGAATATCAAATGTATCACCTACACTCTGATTTTAATTGTATACATGTATGTCGTATTGAACTGGAATAAATATGATACAGTACAACAGTTTGTATCTCTTCTCTAAACACGATATTCTCACTACGACGGTCTTTAAAGGTCAAGATCGTAATTTTTCTCGTGCAACGTTACCACGTACACGTTACATAAGTTCATCAGCAATTCGAAATTTTTATCGGGTAACTATCGTTTCGTCAAAGTAACCATTAACGCCGGCTATTTCCAGTATAATAGAATATATCGCTGGAAAGCTATCGCTTCGCGAGCTATAACGTGACGAACCACCGCGACGATTATCATTTAACGAGTGATGGAATACAAATTAGGTCCACCGATGTCATTGATGGTCTAGCACGAGGATAGGCAGGAGGCGAAAACCGAAAAACGGACTCGGTTCACGATGATATCTCGCGGCAAACAAGCTGGCGCGTTAATGAGGAGCCCTGGCGAAAGAAGAAACGAAAAAAACCGCGGATAGACCGAGAAAGAAGGAGAGAAAACGAACAACGAGCAAATATCGCGTCGTACAATGACAACCCCGGATGTACCGATAGCATCTCGAACATTAAGTAACCAGCGAACGCGAGTACAACTTGGGTTGTATGTACGCGTAAGAAAGTCTACTCATGCGTCAATACTCGCTGTTTACAAAGGGTTGAGACACCCCGAACAACCCAAACAGTTTCTCATATCGTCGTAAAGCGTCGCGCGCGGATGGATACATCGACATACTTGATATTTTAAAGTTTACTCCTTCATTATTAAATTTAACGAATGCAATTGGTTGTCTTGAAAAAACTGCAAACTTGAATAATACGCGATACGACATATTATCATTTAATAATTTCATCTTCGTTCCAGTTGGTCAACGTTAAATTTGCATTAATATAAAGTATTGAAGAGTAAGCACAGTACTTGGAAAACGGTAGTGTGTCAGTTCGCAGATGATTGGTAAAAATCAACAAGGGACAGCGTTGCGCGTCTTGTTGTTTATTGAAAGTAAATCGATTTATTATATCATTAGCCGACATTTGGAAGCGAATTTATACGAGGCGAGGCGGCGATGCAAACGATCATTCGTTGCGAGCAATCGCGTTCGTTAATGTATTCGACGCTCGTATCGTTTCCTCGCTTCTCGAAGCCCGCGGACGTGCTTTTGCGTTAATGACATACACGTACGTGCAGTGTGTTGCACACCATGATTGGAGATACGCGATGCGAGATACGCGACGCGACATAATGGAGATTAAGCGATGCAAACTACCCCAATTTTTGTCCAAACATCAAGTAAAAATCAAGTACTCGATTGTGATATCAAAAAAAAAAAAAATAAAAGTATCGTTATTAGTCACGCACGCGAGATCTGTAAGATAATGTAATCTAATCTAATAATAATTATATCGAATTAATCGATAATTATAAATGTCACCGGTGTTCTTATCGTAAAACTATAATTTATGTTGACAGGCGCGATTTGTTGCCTAAGCCTCGATGATGTTTCCGCAAATCTAACGCATGTCAATTAAGTTCTTTTACCATTCTTTCGATCGATTATACGTAATTAAGCCAGGCGTACTCTCGTTTTATGCAAAAGGACAATTTACATTTTCCGAGGCGTCGAGTGCAGCAGCCTCGATCGGAGCAGCCTATCGGATCACGCTTACGTAAGGAAAATAGAGCGACAAGGCGAGCGGAGACGTATCTCGCATTATCGTCGCGCATTATCCTCGCTCGGTGAAAGCCCGCCGATTGCGGATTATCATGTTCCTGTCGCCGTGCGGGAGAGCCGTCAATTTTTTTTTTCCTCTCTCTCGCGATCTCGCGTGCGTCAACGGCTGCGCGCGCTTTCTATAGCGGCCACGTGCGAAAGCCTCTCGGGCTTCTACGCTCTTTCACGACAGATCTCGCGCGCGGAGATTGATATCTGGTCACGAACTAACCCGTAGCCCGTGCGCGCGATATACACGCACGCTCAATTCGCGGATATTAAATCTGAAGATGACTTAACATTGTCGGATGTGTGCTATATATACAGAGAGTGGGGAAAATTTATGTGTGCAAGCCTCAAAGAACTTCTCGGCCGGTGAGAAGATAATGATATTCGCGTAACGTATTATTAAATAATATTATTCGTATCTCTCTTGCAAAATTCATTTCCTTATACGTTTATATTTCCTTATTTCTAAATTTACAATTAAACCGTTCAAATATATTCCTAAATGTATCGGCACGCAAAATTTCCATTAGCCACTATCATATATACCTCGGGGAATGAGAATCAGCCAACGTTATTTTGTAATTTACAAGTAACAGAAAGATCGTATCCCTCTTCCCCCTCCCCTCTCCTCTACATTTAGTATCTCTTCCTTCTAAAGTAATAACGTAAGTACGATAGCGATCTAATGATCATACGTACGTACGATCGTAAGTTTTTCAAACTCTGAGAGCATATTGCTTTCTAAAAACATTAATTCAAACCACTTGCATTTATGTACCAATTATCGATATACAACTTAGATAAACGATTAGGCCGTTCACCTTACAAAGCAAGAGTTGCAAACTTGTAACGACTTGTAAGCGCTTGACGGAATTAAAACGACGGTGAGCACGCGGGCACGCTGAAAGAAACTCGCGCGAGACCCTCGTCAACATTTTTCCGCGACAAATCTCGCGTAGCAGATTCGTATCTTGTCACGAAATGGCGCGTTGCACGCGCTCCATTTGCATCGCCGAATACCGTAGCAACAACGGAGGATGCAACGGAGAATGCTTCTTAATTTGAGTATTACGCAGCACCATTCCAGAGAAGCCACCATTCATTATTTTCTCCTCTCTCGCTCTCGCTTCTTTCTCCAATTATCGGCGGTCATCAGTCTCTTCTTTTCCGCCCAGCGTTCAGCGGCCAGCGTAACTCACGCTTATGATTGTTATTGATCAACCGTTTTGTTTCTCACCCGTGTACACGTATGTATGTGCGTGCACGCCCGGCCAAACTGGCACGCCACGCGGCACTATAATGTTGGCACGACAGAACGAATATAGAGAACGGCGGACCTTAATGAATCTTTATGGGATGATGTCGTGAACTTGTATACCCTCTGGTGACTGACTGAACCCGGTCGCGTTAACCATTGGCGCGGTTTGTTCACCGTTTATCGAATTTTTCCTTCGGACCATTCCAACGGACATTCTCGTTACCATACGTTAACGATCAAATAAATTATAGAAAATACAGAGAAATACATTTTTCGTTATCACTTTGTAGTAGGATATAACAGGGCATATGTAACAGGAGGATGTAACTTTTCTCTGTGGTCGAAAGGTCTATATAAATATAATGGGGACCAAAAAGACGATCTTATATCACGTCTTTGCAGCTGTAGGAAAAAACGTTGCTCATTTAAAGAAGTGAAATGTGATAATTTATTGTTATTGTGCGATAATATTCTTGTTGTTGACTACGCCAATGCGACAGACTGCTCATTAGGCCGACCGTGGCTTCGCCGCGAGTTTTGATGGTGCAGACACTCGTGTCCGTGTTCGTAAAATTTGAAGGGCGTGTAGAAGGGGTCCGTGAGGTCCCGACTAGCCGCGCGTCTTGATTGTCATCAACTCGTTCCTCGTCGCGTGATATTGTTATTAGCTCGCCTAG